>NC_052518.1:6920211-6987490 GCF_014356525.2 Nilaparvata lugens
TGTATATATATATACTATTTTTTGTAATCAGCAGTCTGAATCTTTTGTTGAGCATTTGATGCTTTGGGCGGGTTTCTTTATCTAGTTGAACTGCCCTTTGTAAGATGTATACATATATACTATTTGTATCCAGCAGTCTGAATCTTTTGTTGAGCATTTGATTCGTTGTGCAGGTATCTCTATCTAGTTGAACTGCCCTATTTAAGATGTATATATATATACTATTTTTTGTAATCAGCAGTCTGAATCTTTTGTTGAGCATTTGATTCGTTGGGCAGGTTTCTTTATCTAGTTGAACTACCCTCTTTGAGGGGTTACGGCATTGACCAGTGCTTGCCATCTAGAAACAAACCAATTAAAACGTATTAAGGGTAGAGCAGTGATCAATTCTATATTTTTACAAATGTAAATTAATTAAAAATTGCATTTGTTCAAATTGATTAATGAAAAATTGTTGTCAAACGAAAATCCCAATTAAATACTGTAATCTTTGATTAAAATGAGCGCTGCTATCCAGAGATCGTCAGTTTGGTGTAGTAAGGGTGAGCATTCATGACTAGCAATTAGAAGGTCTGTGCAATATGAGTGCGGCACGGCACCGTTTTGGACTAGTTAGTCCTGACGTAGACTTGTCAATTGCAATTTGAATTAAGACATAGTTTTTGAAGTTAGAGCTCTAATTTTAAATTAAAAATTACTCTTCAAATATTAACTTACTTTGTTGCTTCAACATCTTAAATATGAATCCAAATTCATGATACATTATTTCGATACAGAATTTTAAAAGAAAATAAATGGCGAAAACCGCACATTGATATATCAAGCCATATTATTATTGGTTCACACTAATTAATTACTGTTTTCCACGCTTACCTGTAAATAGTCGCAGTTTATCTAGAGGTTTCTCTTCAAATTTTTTTTCCAATGTGTTTCACTCATACTTGGTAAAAACTTATAACTTATACTAAATTATAGTTGGAGCTGATTGTCCTCAATTGAGGACATTTTTTTTCTTCAATTTAAATAATTCAAGTTTGAAGAAAAATTTTTTTCTTATTTTTCCTATATTAGAAAAATGTTAAAGAAACTATAGAACCAGCTATAATCAGTATTTGTGGAAAAAAAATTTCCCGGCCTGAAGAGGCTATTTAAGATGTATATATATATACTATTTTTTGTAATCAGCAGTCTGAATCTTTTGTTGAGCATTTGATTCGTTGGGCAGGTTTCTTTATCTAGTTGAACTGCCCTTTGTAAGATGTATACATATATACTATTTGTATCCAGCAGTCTGAATCTTTCGTTGAGCATTTGATTCGTTGTGCAGGTATCTCTATCTAGTTGAACTGCCCTATTTAAGATGTATATATATATACTATTTTTTGTAATCAGCAGTCTGAATCTTTTGTTGAGCATTTGATTCGTTGGGCAGGTTTCTTTATCTAGTTGAACTACCCTCTTTGAGGGGTTACGGCATTGACCAGTGCTTGCCATCTAGAAACAAACCAATTAAAACGTATTAAGGGTAGAGCAGTGATCAATTCTATATTTTTACAAATGTAAATTAATTAAAAATTGCATTTGTTCAAATTGATTAATGAAAAATTGTTGTCAAACGAAAATCCCAATTAAATACTGTAATCTTTGATTAAAATGAGCGCTGCTATCCAGAGATCGTCAGTTTGGTGTAGTAAGGGTGAGCATTCATGACTAGCAATTAGAAGGTACCGGGTTTGATTCCCGGGCTGGCAAATAATTTTTGGATAGTGATCATTGAATTTCCATCTAGCTGTTAACCCTGTTGTCAATATTTGCAGTAGCAGAAGTCTTCCGGGTGATTTACAACATTTTCAAATTCAAATCTGAACTAATTAATATATTTTTCCTCAAACTGAATACTGAGCAGATGAGCTACCCTACTCTTCCATCTTTCCTAGCTACACCCCTCCCTTCGGACAGTGCAAAGGATGCTTTCCACCTCTTGAAGATTTTCCGACTTGTGAGGAGACTGCCATGGTGAACCTAGAGGACACCACTCGGTGTCGGAAGGTTGCCAAACACCACTAGGAGGCCAATCGTGCCCTAGAGGGCGCTCACTTGGCTGTTCCAACCTTGAGCGGCCGGCGGACTCCACATTGAGAGCGGAAAAGATGATAATGAGAGATGAATGTACCTAAAGTTTTAGGTGGGTTCCAAACCACCGGGAAGCAATTTTACAACTCATATTCAGAGGAGTTGGTTCAAGTGGTAACCCTCCCAACGGAAGTACCAGGCACATGATTCTTAAATTATCTAAGCGATAGCTTATTGTCTCAATACTTTCTTAATTATTGCTACTTTCTTATTTTTATTATATTAATTTCTTAATTTGCTATGCATGCCTTCATAGAGCCTATTACTTATAGTTGTGTGAATCCAGTATTTTCTCTTTTGTACACCAAGTACAATATTACAAATATAAAATTGTGGCCATTTCAATCTTTGAATAAACAAATATTTGAACGATTAACCATTTCAATAAAATCTTCACTTTACAAAAACATTAGATTAGAGCAGTCTTAAGTATTAGAGCCTTAAGCTGTGCAAGCACTTGGTCGGTGGGGTGGTGCGACGCGCAGGAGAGCGGAAAATGGAAGGTCTGTGCAATATGAGTGCGGCACGGCACCGTTTTGGACTAGTTAGTCCTGACGTAGACTTGTCAATTGCAATTTGAATTAAGACATAGTTTTTGAAGTTAGAGCTCTAATTTTAAATTAAAAATTACTCTTCAAATATTAACTTACTTTGTTGCTTCAACATCTTAAATATGAATCCAAATTCATGATACATTATTTCGATACAGAATTTTAAAAGAAAATAAATGGCGAAAACCGCACATTGATATATCAAGCCATATTATTATTGGTTCACACTAATTAATTACTGTTTTCCACGCTTACCTGTAAATAGTCGCAGTTTATCTAGAGGTTTCTCTTCAAATTTTTTTTCCAATGTGTTTCACTCATACTTGGTAAAAACTTATAACTTATACTAAATTATAGTTGGAGCTGATTGTCCTCAATTGAGGACATTTTTTTCTTCAATTTAAATAATTCAAGTTTGAAGAAAAATTTTTTTCTTATTTTTCCTATATTAGAAAAATGTTAAAGAAACTATAGAACCAGCTATAATCAGTATTTGTGGAAAAAAAATTTCCCGGCCTGAAGAGGCTATTTAAGATGTATATATATATATATATATATACTATTTTTTGTAATCAGCAGTCTGAATCTTTTGTTGAGCATTTGATTCGTTGGGCAGGTTTCTTTATCTAGTGAACTGCCCTTTGTAAGATGTATACATATATACTATTTGTATCCAGCAGTCTGAATCTTTCGTTGAGCATTTGATTCGTTGTGCAGGTAAACAAACGCATCAGGCCAACAAGCAATAGGTTGACCAACAGTGCTTCACAAAAATTGTCATAACTCAGTCAGTTTTAAAGATACAGAAACGAGATTAAACAGGCATGTACAGAAAACCAGCTGGAATTTGCGTTTTACGCAAAAAGGGCTTGAGTGACTTGAAGCCCTTCTTGCATCCAACAGTACAATTTAGCAATGAAATTCTCCATCATCAAGTCTACATTATTATTATCCACTACATCCCAAACTTCGCCTGCTAACTTTTCCCTTAATATTTCATAGTTTATAATTTTTTTTGTGTTAAGCTTACCTTTGGAAATATTATATTTTATTGACATTCTGTAACAAAGATGTAATGTCACAGAATAGTGATCCATGATGTTTATTTTAAGTAAATTACCATTTATAGTTTTAATACTCGCGCTTCGCGCTCGGCGGGGGCTTCGCCCCTGCACCCCTATTTGGGGTGGGTCAGCAGCCTCCGCGCATCGCGCTCCGGCTGGAAGGCGGGCTTCGCCCGCTCAATCGTCTTTTATTACTGTATAGTGTTGGGTAGCAGCCTCTGCACTTAGTGCTCTGGCTGGGAGGCGGGCTTTGCCTGCCCAAACATGGGCAGGTTAGGTAGGGTGGGTGGGTTAGGTAGAGTAGGTTAGGTAGGGTGGGATAGGTGTTTAGGAAGAGTAGGTTTGGTAAAGTGGGGTGGGTTATGTGGGATTTGTTTGTTAGAATGGATCAAGTATAGTTAGGTTGAATAGGCTGGATAGAGTTGGGTAGTTGGATTGCATTGGTGAGGTGGGGTGGTTAGGGTGGTTAGGTTGCAGAAATTAGGTTGGGTAGGTCAGGTAAGATGGCTCATGTAGCGTTTGTTAGGTTGTGTAGGTTAGGTAGTGTGGGGTAGGTAATCAGGTAGAGTAGGTTGGGTAGGATAGTTTAGGTGAGGTGGGTTAGGTAGGGTAGGTTGGGTAGGGTGGGAAAGGTAATAATGTGGAGTAGGTTGGGTAGGGTAGTTTAGGTTGGGTGGGTTAGGTAGAGTAGGTCAGGTAGTGTGGGATATGTAGAGTGGGTTGAGTAGGGTGCAACTGTATAGGTTCGGGTAGCAGCCTCTGCACTTAGTGCTCTGGCTGGGAGGCGGGCTTTGCCTGCCCAAACATGGGCAGGTTAGGTAGGGTGGGTGGGTTAGGTAGAGTAGGTTAGGTAGGGTGGGATAGGTGTTTAGGAAGAGTAGGTTTGGTAAAGTGGGGTGGGTTATGTGGGATTTGTTTGTTAGAATGGATCAAGTATAGTTAGGTTGAATAGGCTGGATAGAGTTGGGTAGTTGGATTGCATTGGTGAGGTGGGGTGGTTAGGGTGGTTAGGTTGCAGAAATTAGGTTGGGTAGGTCAGGTAAGATGGCTCATGTAGCGTTTGTTAGGTTGTGTAGGTTAGGTAGTGTGGGGTAGGTAATCAGGTAGAGTAGGTTGGGTAGGATAGTTTAGGTGAGGTGGGTTAGGTAGGGTAGGTTGGGTAGGGTGGGAAAGGTAATAATGTGGAGTAGGTTGGGTAGGGTAGTTTAGGTTGGGTGGGTTAGGTAGAGTAGGTCAGGTAGTGTGGGATATGTAGAGTGGGTTGAGTAGGGTGCAACTGTATAGGTTCAGGTAGCAGCCTCTGTCTTCACAACCAGATTGTCTTTTACAACTGTATGGGTGAAAGCTGTTTAATTAGTTCAGGTAGAGTATCTTAGGTAGGGTAGGTTGTGAAGAGTAGGTCAGGTTGCAAATATTAGGTTGAAAAGGTTAGGTAGGTTAGTTAAGGTAGGGTGGGTTAGGTAGAGTAGGTTAATGGGCGTTTTAATGGGTTTGTGGTGTTGGGGATAGGTTATACAGCATAGGTTAGTTATTGAAGATTTTTTAGATTGTAGATTTAGATTGTCAGTAGATAGCAGACTCAATTTAATGAGAGATTCGTTTATGTCATGGCCATCACACTTTCAACCTAGTACACATAACTAACTTCATTACTTATTCAATGAAACTGTAATGATGGCAGGTTATGTTACTTGGTTATTTCCAGACTTTGGACCGGCATCATATGAAGCAAACATTCCTCGCATTTAATTATACAACTATTCAATATTTTGTAAGTTAATCATCTGTTCAAATTGTAATCAATATGTAGTACATTTCAAATAGACAAACAAAACAATGAAGAATGTATGCTTCAGATGGAGGTGGTTTAACATGCTTGTTTTTCAATTCTATAGCTACTGTTTGGTTAAAATTTACACAAATACTAAGGATTAGTCTGTCACAGCTAGAAAATTTGCAAGATTCAACAATCCCATGATATTAGGTTAAATAGTGGAAGCATTATATGCATTCTATGGCAGAAGATTGATTGTTTGTTCCATTATGAAGGTTGAGTTGGGGCTAGAATTAAAGAGGTTGAGCAAGCTGATTTTAAAATAATGTTATAATTTGAGTACAACTTTTCAACTGATTTAGGTCCAGTACTAATATAACTACAACTGATACAATTATTCGGTCATAATTACTTTTCATAATTCATATTTCATAAAGCTATTAATCAAATATTGTTAACTTTGATTAATCCAGAATTGAATGATAAGATCTAACAAGAAGAAACGATATCTCTAACGAATGTAAACATTTCCAATTCATATTTTATTGGAAATAGCAATTATTGATGGTTTGAATATGATATTTTGGTAGATAGATTACATCTATAACATTCTAGAAGGACATAACAGTCTTCAACATTTAAAAGTATGTGATATCCTATACATTCTAAGATACCATTGTTGGTTGAAGAAGAATATATTATAAGATTATAGTCATGTTTGACTTTCCTTTAAAATTAACAATTGAAAAGGTGAAAAAATTGAGAATATATCAAAGTAGAATATCTCATATGTAATATTTTTTTGGCTGCCAAATTGTGAGTCAAAAAGTTCCTTGACCAGAGTTAAAAGAAAATCAAATAAATGCCCCAACATCCTTCATCTATCATCTCTTTGAGTTATCATATGATGAATAGCCTCATTTTAATGTGCTGGGTAAGATAGTTCCTCTTAACTTTGCTATATAATTAACCATTGAAAAGCTGGAAGAATTGAGGGGATCCTGGGTAACCCCCAAGTAGAATCTCTCATATATGTTATTTTTTCTTTCATTAAGATCACTTTCAATAATTTTTTAACATATTTGAACATCATTATACCGTCCAGTGTAACTGCAGATTTTTCAAAATTGCCAAAAATCACACAGCCCCCTCGAGTGCCCCCTGGATGTAATTTTGGGGTTTATGATACAATATCAGTTGCATAGACGGAAGGTTGAGTGATTCCAAAATCAAAAACTGATGTAAAAAATACAGAGACAGTCATATCTTGGCTGCAAAAATCCTGGAAAATGAGCCAAAATTGACAAAAATAAAAAAAATCTCCCTCCACCCCTATTGTTTTTTTTGGTTTATTTCGCGGGAGTCATGTTTTTTTGGCAGCTGAATTCAATTTTGAGCATAAAACACCCAGTAAATATGATCCATTATCATCACTGTATATGAGGGTCCCCCCCACGCCCCCCTAGAATCGAAAATTTTGTTATTGGACAATTTTTCTGTGGTTTATTTCTGGTCCCCTTCCCAATGATATCATTCATGAAATTGTGAGATTCACAGTTTCGGGTGACAAATTCATACTTTTTTTCTTAAAAAAATTTCTAAAAAAATGAGGGGGCCGGGCCCCCTCTCGAGAAAATTGATGTTTTGTCTGTGCGAGGTGATGTTTTAGGACTTTCTGAGTCGATTTTGAGCATAAAAAAATCTGTAAGTGTGATCCATAACCAGCACTGTATATAAGGGTCCCCCCATGCCCCCCTAGAATTGGGAAATTTGTTATTTGACAGTTTTTCTGTGGGTTATTTTTGGTCCTCTTTCCAATGATATCATCAATGAGATTATAGGATTCACAGTTTTTGCATAGAATATCACACTTTTTCTCTGAAATTAAAAAAAAAAAAAAATGAGGGGGCCGGGCCCCTTATTGGAAAAATCAATGTTTCTTCTGTGCGAGGCAATGTTTTAGGATCTTCTAAGTCAATTGAGATGATGAATGACCTCATTTAAATGTGCTGAATAAGATTGTTCCTCTTGACTTTGCTATAAAATTAACCATTGAAAAGGTGGAAAAATTGAGGGGGGCCTTAGTAGCCCTCAAAGTAGAATATCTCATATGTTATATTTTTTTATTTTTTTCAGATCACTTTTGATCATCTTTTGACATATTATAACATCATTATACCATCTAGTGTAACTGCAGATTTTTCAAAATTGCCAAAAATCACACAGCCCCCCTCAAGTACCCCCTGGATGTAATTTTGGGGTTTCTGATACACTATCAGCAGCATAGACGGCAGGTTAAGTGATTTCAACATTGAAAACTGATGTGAAAAATACAGAGACAGTCAATTCTTGGCTACAAAAATCCTGGAAAATGAGCCAAAATTGACAAAAATTGAAAAATCACCCTCTCACCCCCCCTATTGCTTTTTTTCGGTTAATTTTTTTGGGATTGATGTTTTTTCAGCTGCTAAATTCGATTTTGAGCATAAAAAAACCTGTAAATGTGATCTATGACCAGCACAGTATATGAGGGTCCCCCCACGCCCCCCCTGGAATCAAAAATTTCATTATTCAACAATTTTTCTGTGAGTTATTTTTGGTCCCCTTCCTAATGATATCATTCATGAAATTGTGAGATTCACAGTTTTGGCTGGGAATTTCACACTCTTTTTTCTAGAAAATTTTCTTAAAACAATGAGGGGGCCAGGCCCCCTATTGACAAAATCGAGGGGGGCATCATCGACCCCCAAAATGGAAATTTCAATAAATCCATAATTTTCCCAATGCCTGCTGGAACTCCTAGAAACTTTCTGATGGAATTTAGAGTTGTCACATGCCCCAGTTTGGCTGGGAATTTTTCAAATTTTGACTCTTGAGATTGTTTTCAAAAAAATGAGGGGTCCGAGCCCACTATTGTGAAAATCGATGGTTCGTCTGTGCAAGGTGATGTTTTAGGATCTCCAGAGTCGATTGAGTGGGAATTCGAAACTGTAACGATTCCCCCCCTTGAATTTCCAAAAATTGAGGGGGGCATCATCAACCCCCAAAATGAAAATTTCGAAAAATCAATAATTTTCCTGATGCCTGCTAGTACTCTTACAGACTTTTTGATGAAAGTTAGTATTGTCACATGCCCCAGTTTGGCTGGGAATTTTTCAAATTTTTATTGTGAAAAAAACAGATGAAAATTCAGTTCCCCCCTGTAACCCCTGCGACCCGGTCGAAATTTTATTCTAGCAATCTAGTAATGTTGAGGCGCTGAACAAAAAAGTTCTCTTGCACTTTGCTGAGAAATGTGCAGTTCAAAAGTTGAAAATATTGGGGGGGTCCGGGAGCCCCCCAAAATGAAAAATTCTCATATATCATAATTATTCCTATGGTTTCAACCACTTGTCAATCGAATCCAACAGAGCACCAACCACCACAACAACCACCCTTGTCAGGAGTTTTAAAACACTCCAGCTTTAGTATATATTAATTTTTGTTTATATTTCTGAAAGAGAAATGGTGATATGAACAACTACTGTCTTTCATGTGGTGAATCATTTTTTTCCAACACTTTCCAGTTCCTCAATGATATGGGAGTGATAATTATTTGTATATATCATTTGTAATACAAGATTTACTCCTAATGTATTATTTTCTCTAATACAATATTTTCCACTATAAGTTATTTTTAAGTGGTTTCTAAAGGAACTTCTACTTCTATAATATGAGATTTTATTGCTTACATTATTATTGCTTACATAGTTTTACATAAAACTTCAATGTAGTTACTTAGCCAAAAAGTCATATCTCCTGAATATTGCAAAAGGATTTCTTTTCTGAGTTTTTCACATGATAATTAGTTGTAGATACCCTATTCAATATGATTAGTAGGAGGAAAACATAAAAATATGTTATTTGGTGCAGGATAGAGTTGAAGTAAAACCTCTCTATCCAAAATGACAAATTCCTGAGATACGTCTTTTACGCTTAGGGCAGAATAAAAATTATGATTTTTTTACTAAAAAGTAACAAATTCAGAAAGAAGTTGGTTATCGCTTCATACCTGTCATATCATAAGTTATATATTTTCAGTACAATAGTCAGAATAGTGTCAGTAAAGTAACAAGCCACTTCTTGTCAACTTCTTGAAACGACATCAATAATAGCATCTATCACTTTGCAACCCTTGGTGTAATTTAGCAGATGGAGGCTGGGATTCCTTATTTTTTCCCCCAAGATGAAATCTGTTATTCTTGCTATTTTTATTCACTTTTTTATCACTTTTGATCATTTTTTGACATATGTCAACATCATCTCACAATATTCAGTGTGACTGCAGATTTTTCGAAAATGCCAAAATTCACACAGCCCCCCTCGAGTGCCCCCTGGATTTAATTTTCGGTTTGATGATACACTCTCAGCAGCATGGACGGCAGGTTACGTGATTCCAACATTGAAAACTGATGTAAAAAATACATAGACCATCAATTCATGACTGCAAAAATCCTCAAATATGAGCCAAAATTGACCAAAATCTAAAAATTGCCCTTGCATCCCCCTCTTCATATGAACATGGTTGGTTTTCTTGGGACTGATGTTTTTTTGACTGCTGAATTCCATTTTGAGCATAAAAAACCTGTAAGTGTGATCCATAACCAGCACTGTATATGGGGGTCCCCCCCACGCTCCCCTAGAATTTTGAAATTTGTTATTTGACAGTGTTTCTGTGGGTTATTTTTGGTCCTCTTTCTAATGATATCATTCAAAAGATTATAGGATTTACAGTTTTTGCTGGGAATTTCACACTTTTTTTTCTGAAAATTTTATTAAAAAAAATGAGGGTGCCGGGCCCCCCATTGAAAAAATCGATGTTTCGTCTGTGCGAGGCGATGTTTTGGTATCTTCTGTGTCGATTGAGCTGGGATTCGAAACTGTAGCTATTCCCCCCTCAATTTTCCAAAAATTGAGAGGGGCATCATCGACCCACAAAATGAAAAATCAATAATTTTCCAAATGCCTGCTAAGACACCTAAAGACATCCTGATGGATGTTGGTATTGTCAGATGCCCCAGTTTGGCTGGGAATTTTTCAAATTTTCCATCATGCAAAAATCGTCAAAAATTAAGCTCCCCCCGCACCACACCCAACCTGGTCGAAATTTTATTCTGGCAATCTAGTAATGTAGGGGCGCTGAACAAAAAAGTTTCCCTGAACTTTGCTGAGAAATGTTCCATTCAAAAGTTGAAAAAATTGGGGGGGTCCTGGAGCCCCCCAAAATAAAAAATTTTCAGATATCATAATTATTCCTATGGTTTCAACCACTTGTCAATCGAATCCAACAGAGCATCAACCACCAAAACAACCACCCTTGTCAGAAGGTTTTCAGACGCTCCGGCTATAGTATATATATAATTTTTGTTTATATTTCTGAAAGAGAAATGGTGATATGAACAACTACTGTCTTTCATGTGGTGAATCATTTTTTTCCAACACTTTCCAGTTTCTAAATGATACGGGAGTGATAATTATTTGCATATATCATTTGTAATACAAGATTTACTCCTAATGTATTATTTTCTCTAATACAATATTTTCCACTATAATGTTTTTTTAAGTGGTTTCTAAAGGAACTTCTACTTCTATAATATGAGATTTTATTGCTTACATAGTTTTACATAAAACTTCAATGTAGTTACTTAGCCAAAAAGTCATATCTCCTGAATATTGCAAAAGGATTTCTTTTCTGAGTTTTTCACATGATAATTAGTTGTAGATACCCTATTCAATATGATTAGTAGGAGGAAAACATAAAAATATGTTATTTGGTGCAGGATAGAGTTGAAGTAAAACATCTCTATCCAAAATGACAAATTCCTGAGATACGTCTTTTACGCTTAGGGCAGAATAAAAATTATGATTTTTTTACTAAAAAGTAACAAATTCAGAAAGAAGTTGGTTATTGCTTCATACCTGTCATATCATAAGTTATATATTTTCAGTACAATAGTCAGAATAGTGTCAGTAAAGTAACAAGCCACTTCTTGTCAAATTTCCTTTGCACTTTGCTGAGAAATAGGTGGTTCAAAAGTTGAAAATATTGGGGGGTTCCTGGAGCCCCCCAAAATAAAAATTTCCAGATATCATAATTATTCCTATGGTTTCAACCACTTGTTGATCGAATCCAACAGAGCATCAACCACCAAAACAACCACCCTTGTCAGAAGGTTTTCAGACGCTCCGGCTATAGTATATATATAATTTTTGTTTATATTTCTGAAAGAGAAATGGTGATATGAACAACTACTGTCTTTCATGTGGTGAATCATTTTTTTCCAACAATTACCAGTTTCACAATGATACGGGAGTGATAATTATTTGTATATATCATTTGTAATAAAAGATTTTCTCCTAATGTATTATTTTCTCTAATACAATATTTTCCACTATAATGTATTTTAAGTGGTTTCTAAGGAACTTCTACTTCTATAATATGAGATTTTATTGCTTACATAGTTTTACATAAAACTTCAATGTAGTTACTTAGCCAAAAAGTCATATCTCCTGAATATTGCAAAAGGATTTCTTTTCTGAGTTTTTCACATGATAAGTAGTTGTAGATACCCTATTCAATATGATTAGTAGGAGGAAAACATAAAAATATGTTATTTGGTGCAGGATAGAGTTGAAGTAAAACCTCTATCCAAAATGACAAATTCCTGAGATACGTCTTTTACACTTAGGGCAGAATAAAAATTATGATTTTTTTACTAAAAAGTAACAAATTCAGAAAGAAGTTGGTTATCGCTTCATACCTGTCATATCATAAGTTATATATTTTCAGTACAACAGTCAGAATAGTGTCAGTAAAGTAACAAGCCACTTCTTGTCAAATTTCCTTTGCACTTTGCTGAGAAATAGGTGGTTCAAAAGTTGAAAATATTGGAGGGGTCCGGGAGGACCCCCAAGATGAAATCTGTTATTCTTGCTATTTTTATTCACTTTTTTATCACTTTTGATCATTTCTTGACATATGTCAACATCATCTCACAATTCAGTGTGACTGCAGATTTTTCGAAAATGCCAAAATTCACACAGCCCCCCTTGAGTGCCCCCTGGATTTAATTTTCGGTTTGATGATACACTATCAGCAGCATGGACGGCAGGTTATGTGATTCCAACATTGAAAACTGATGTAAAAAATACATAGACCATCAATTCATGACTGCAAAAATCCTCGAATATGAGCCAAAATTGACAAAAATCTAAAAATTGCCCTTGCATCCCCCTCTTCATATGAACATGGTTGGTTTTCTCGGGACTGATGTTTTTTTGACTGCTGAATTCGATTTTGAGCATAAAAAACCTGTAAGTGTGATCCATAACCAGCACTGTATATGGGGGTCCCCCCCACGCCCCCCGAGAATTTTGAAATTTGTTATTTGACAGTTTTTCTGTGGGTTATTTTTGGTCCTCTTTCCAATGATATCATTCAAAAGATTATAGGATTTACAGTTTTTGCTGGGAATTTCACACCTTTTTTTCTGAAAATTTTTTTCGAAAAAATGAAGGGGCCGGGCCCCCCATTGAAAAAATTGATGTTTCGTCTGTGCGAGGCAATGTTTTGGTATCTTCTGTGTCGATTGAGCTGGGATTCGAAACTGTAGCTATTCCCCCCCACAATTTTCCAAAAATTGAAGGGGGCATCATTGACCCACAAAATGAAAATTTTGAAAAATCAATAATTTCCCAAATGCCTGCTAAGACACCTAAAGACATCCTGATGGATGTTGGTATTGTCAGATGCCCCAGTTTGGCTGAGAATTTTTTAAATTTTCCATCATGCAAAAATCGTCAAAAATTAAGCTCCCCCCCCACATCACACCCGACCCGTTCGAAATTTTATTCTGGCAATCTAGTAATGTAGGGGCGCTGAAACAAAAAAGTTTCCCTGAACTTTGCTGAGAATTGTGCCATTCAAAAGTTGAAAAAATTGGGGGGGTCCTGGAGCCCCCCAAAATAAAAAATTTTCAGATATCATAATTATTCCTATGGTTTCAACCACTTGTCGATCGAATCCAACAGAGCATCAACCACCAAAACAACCACCCTTGTCAGAAGGTTTTCAGACGCTCCGGCTATAGTATATATATAATTTTTGTTTATATTTCTGAAAGAGAAATGGTGATATGAACAACTACTGTCTTTCATGTGGTGAATCATTTTTTTCCAACACTTTTCTCAATGATACGGGAGTGATAATTATTTGTATATATCATTTGTAATACAAGATTTTCTCCTAATGTATTATTTTCTCCAATACAATATTTTCCACTATAATGTATTTTTAAGTGGTTTCTAAAGGAACTTCTACTTCTATAATATGAGATTTTATTGCTTACATAGTTTTACATAAAACTTCAATGTAGTTACTTGACAAACGCAACTCAAAATTTAAGTAGATGGTTGGTGATACAGGAATAAATTTTAGATACCCAAACTTCTATGTTGATGAAAGTACATTAAAGGCCAAAATATATGTAGTATGATAAGGATTTAATTGAATTTTAGTTACCATGGCATATATCCATGAGGATACTTAGAGCTTCAAGATAGTATATTTTCCTTCATAAAAAAGATCCAGCCTATAGAAATCGATTTGATGAATAGTAACCTGGGAACCCACACAGCACACTGATGTTTATAAAACGTTTAATAAATGTTACCTCTTAAACCTTTGGAACGTTGTATGTTGTTGACCATAACGTTTTCTGAACGTTTATTCAACCTTTAGTTTGAATAGATGTAGTTCAACCTACACCTTTACTTATCTACATCTCTACATTTCTACCTATGTAGAGATGTATCTACTCCTACGTCTTAGCCTACGGTTCACTCAGCTGCAAAATCAGAATCTACGGTTTCATTGAGTATTTCATCTCAGGTTGGATTAGGATTAGATATAGAATAATAAAGGGTGTTTCTTGACAAACGCAACTCAAAATTTAAGTAGATGGTTGGTGATACAGGAATAAATTTTAGATACCCAAACTTCTATGTTGATGAAAGTACATTAAAGGCCAAAATATATGTAGTATGATAAGGATTTAATTGAATTTTAGTTACCATGGCATATATCCATGAGGATACTTAGAGCTTCTAGATAATAGACATTCGCTTCCGTCAGGCGAGTTTCTTTGTCTAGCTGCACCGCATGTTGCAAGAATGCTCACATACGTGTACTATGATGAGGATTTAATTGAATTTCAATTACCACGGCATATATCCATGAGGATACTCAGAGCTTCAAGATAGTATATTTTCCTTCATAAAAAAGATCCAGCCTACAGAAATCGATTTGATGAATAGTAACCTGGGAACCCACACAGCACACTGATGTTTATGAAATGTCTAATAAACGTTACCTCTTAAACCTTTGAAACGTTGTATGTTGTTGACCATAACGTTTTCTAAACGTTTATTCAACCTTTAGTTTGAATAGATGTAGTTCAACCTACACCTCTACTTATCTACATCTCTATGTAGACCCCTACATCTACATCTCTACATTTCTACCTATGTAGAGATGTATCTACTCCTACATCTTAGCCTACGGTTCACTCAGTTGCAAAATCAGAATCTATGGTTTCATTGAGTATTTCATCTCAGGTTGGAGTAGGATTAGATATAGAATAATAAAGGGTGTTTCTCGACAAACGCAACTCAAAATTTAAGTAGATGGTTGGTGATACAGGAATAAATTTTAGATACCCAAACTTCTATGTTGACGAAAGTACATTAAAGGTCAAATAAGTGCTATTTATTAAGAGCTAGTCATTCATTGATGATGGTTTAGAGATCAGGGCAAGATAATTTATAGTTCAAAAAGTTCTCTGATTGCAGCTAAATGGTCATTTTCTTTTCTCTGATCACAATCGCGGATTTCTTCAAACCTTACACATTTTAGTAAAAAATGGAAGCACCTTTGACTCATTGATAATAATAACAACTTTTGATGCCACTACCACGAGAGTTGTCCCAAATTCCATTTGATTTCGTTCTGTTAGCACCGAGACATCCAGTTGGAAGTAAAACTCCAAATAGAGCTTGAACATCCATTGCATCCATATCTTTTGCATCTCGTTCAGGTGAAAATTTCTGTCCATGAGGATACTTAGAGCTACAAGATAGTGTACATTTGCTTCCATCAGGCGAGTTTCTTTGTCTAGCTGAACCGCATGTTGCAAGAATGCTCACATATGTGTACTATGATGAGGATTTAATTGAATTTCAATTACCACGGCATATATCCATGAGGATACTCAGAGCTTCAAGAAAGTATATTCTTCTTCATAAAAAAGATCCAGCCTATAGAAATCGATTTGATGAATAGTAACCTGGGAACCCACACAACACAGTGATGTTTATAAAACATCTAATAAACATTACCTCTTAAACCTTTGAAACATTGTATGTTGTTGACCATAACGTTTTCTAAACGTTTATTCAACCTTTAGTTTGAATAGATGTAGATCAACCTACACCTCTACTTATCTACATCTCTATGTAGACCCCTACATCTACATCTCTACATTTCTACCTATGTAGAGATGTATCTACTCCTACATCTTAGCCTACGGTTCACTCAGTTGCAAAATCAGAATCTATGGTTTCATTGAGTATTTCATCTCAGGTTGGAGTAGGATTAGATATAGAATAATAAAGGGTGTTTCTCGACAAACGCAACTCAAAATTTAAGTAGATGGTTGGTGATACAGGAATAAATTTTAGATACCCAAACTTCTATGTTGATGAAAGTACATTAAAGGCCAAAATATGTGTACTATGATAAGGATTCAATTGAATTTCAATTACCATGGCATATATCCATGAGGATACTTAGAGCTTCAAGATAATAGACATTCGCTTCCGTCAGGCGAGTTTCTTTGTCTAGCTGCACCGCATGTTGCAAGAATGCTCACATATGTGTACTATGATAAGGATTTAATTGAATTTTAATTACCATGGCATATATCCATGAGGATACTTAGAGCTTCAAGATAGTATATTTTCCTTCATAAAAAAGATCCAGCCTACAGAAATCGATTTGATGAATAGTAACCTGGGAACCCACACAGCACACTGATGTTTATGAAATGTCTAATAAACGTTACCTCTTAAACCTTTGAAACGTTGTATGTTGTTGACCATAACGTTTTCTGAACGTTTATTCAACCTTTAGTTTGAATAGATGTAGTTCATCCTACATCTCTACTTATCTACATCTCTACATAGACCCCTACGTCTACATCTCTACATTTCTACCTACATAGAGATGTATCTACTCCTACGTCTTAGCCTACGGTTCACTCCAATCAATTGGTAGTAATACATTTATCAGTAATGTGTTGAATTGAAAAAAAATATGAGTTATATCAGTGTTTCAAAGATGAATTTAATGCGTTCATAGCTTCTGATTGTCAATAGATGGTCCAGGAATATGTGATATAGGATGAATCACACAGAATCCCATATTCTTTCCATCTTCCATTTTAGGATGAATATCCTAAGCTAAGCTTAATTCAAAAATATGTAAATTATTCTGTTTTTCTTCAGTAATTTATGAATGCAATATGAACAACTACTGTCTTTCATGTGGTGAATCATTTTTTTCCAACCCTTCCAGTTTCACAATGATACGGGAGTCATAATTATTTGTATAGGTCTTTTGACTAATCATCATCTACAGGTGGTACCAATCAACTAGACTATCACGGCATATATCCATGAGGATACTTAGAGCTTCTAGATAATAGACATTCGCTTCCGTCAGGCGAGTTTCTTTGTCTAGCTGCACCGCATGTTGCAAGAATGCTCACATACGTGTACTATGATGAGGATTCAATTGAATTTCAATTACCATGGCATATATCCATGAGGATACTCAGAGCTTCAAGATAGTATATTTTCCTTCATAAAAAGATCCAGCCTACAGAAATCGATTTGATGAATAGTAACCTGGGAACCCACACAGCACACTGATGTTTATGAAATGTCTAATAAACGTTACCTCTTAAACCTTTGAAACATTGTATGTTGTTGACCATAACGTTTTCTGAACGTTTATTCAACCTTTAGTTTGAATAGATGTAGTTCATCCTACACCTTCACTTATCTACATCTCTACATAGACCCCTACGTCTGCATCTCTACATTTCTACCTATGTAGAGATGTATCCACTTCTATGTCTTAGCCCACGGTTCACTCCAATCAATTGGTAGTAATACATTTATCAGTAAAGTTTTGAATTGAAAAAAAATATGAGTTATATCAGTGTTTCAAAGATGAATTTAATGCGTTCATAGCTTCTGATTGTCAATAGATGGTCCAGGAAATATGTGTTATAGGATGAATCACATAGAATCCCATATTCTTTCCATCTTCCATTTTAGGATGAATATCCTAAGCTAAGCTTAATTCAAAAATATGTAAATTATTCTGTTTTTCTTCAGTAATTTATGACTGCAATATGAACAACTACTGTCTTTCATGTGGTGAATCATTTTTTTCCAACAATTACCAGTTTCACAATGATACGGGAGTCATAATTATTTGTATACTCATTACTCTCTGATCATGTAAAAGGGGATGAGTCTACCTGATATGACATAACCCCTTTATCCCATTAGACACTTTCTCAAGTATTGAGGCTAAAATATTCAAATATTGACTTCTTTGATATTTCAATATTAGCTCACCTAAAGGACTCCTTTGACACAAGATTCGGCTTATGAGTGAAATAGAACAAATATCACATTTTGGGAAAAAGTGACTTATCCATCTTTACACACTGACCCACGAATATAATACTTTATTGATTTTTTATAGTTTGGGGAGGAGATTCTTTTTCAACCAAGGCCAAACAGGATAGAACAGCAAGCAATGAAAGAAAATTCGATCACTCAGTAAAGTTTTTTGATAAGGGTTTTAGTACAAATTCTTTTCAATTTCAACCTTTTCTATGTTGAGATTCCTTTTCTACCTTGGCATAGTAGGCACTCAATTGACTTTTCAAATCTTCCAATTCCCTGATATTACCCATACTCAGCATCCTCGGGGGCTGATCCGGTTTGCCAGCGAAAACGAAGCCATCATCCACGTTCTCCTCCTTGTCTCCAGCTCTGAAGCTGGCACTGCTTCTCTCAGCTTCATCTCTACCAATTCTATCATTGCTTTCTTCTTTTGCTTCTCATCGCGCTCCTTCTTCTTACTTTTTTCGTAGCCTTCTTCTCTTTTTTCTTCTTCTTTTTGGACTTCTCTTCGATAGCTTTTCTCCTTCTTCCATTTGGCTGTTTCATCTAGGAATTTTCAATTTCATTCAGCCAAAACACTTTACAACTGAACATGTCAACAATTATTGACAAACTAGCTTGCCAGGCGAACTTCTTACCACCAAAAGTCAATGTATCTCATGTCACACTGACCTTTATTTTGTGAATCATGAAATATTTTCTGACAATCAATATTTTCATTTACATACGGACTTCCTATGTGCTTAGTCATGCAGCTAGTTTATTATTCCGGAAACATATTCTTCTCAATCAATTGGTAGTTGGTAGTAATATATTCATCAGTAAAGTGTTGAATTAAAATAATAAAAATGATTTGTGGGTGATGAATATTATTGTAAATTGAAGAATTTTGAAGTGATACATAACCTAACTACATTTGGTCTTTAGTATAAATTAGAATTGGAACCGTTTCGGGCGTTTCAGCCTGTGGTACTTTTCTGTAAGTTGTGTAATTCTGAATGATTGGATAAATAAATAAGCATGTAAACATCCCACGGCGTGGGTTGCTTTTCATGGATTAGCATGGGTCTACTTTGTGGTGGGCCTAAGTAGCCTATAACAAAACAACAAAAAGGTCTTACATAAATAATAAAAGATACAATGATACTTACAATTATAGATTACATGATTTTAGCATTAATATAACTAAAATTGCATGGTTGCCTGTAAAGTTGGTATACAGGCGAAAGTTTTATGTGACAACGACTTTGAGTGGTAAAATAATTTTAATGTGAATATTCATTCGTTTAGTAGGAAGAAGGATGAAATAATAGTAACAATTTAAAACATTTATTTATACAAAGAATTATATTTAAAACATTAATTTATACAAAGAATCTCGCACTGAATTTCATATTAACAAAATTTTATTTTTACCTTTACACATACATACATATTTATATACAAATATACATACAATAACTTGCAATACATTTGCATGCAATGAAACAGCAGTTACTACAACTTAACTTGTTCCTATGTGAGTGATTTTTTTGAGGATAGGACGATGAATTTATTATTGTTTGAATTGTTGTGATGGACGAAACTACCTTCACATTATCACTACACAATCGTTTTATAATTAACTCACAACGTGTAAACTTGTATGCAGACGCCTAAGCAAAATACAAGCACTAGACATGAACTGTTGTGTATGCCTATCTCTCTCACTCTCTCTCTCGCTCTGTCTCTTTCTCTCTTAGGTGGGCTAACTGTGATCGAGTGGAAGGGATGCCTGCCTTTCACTTTTTATGTCTGTCTCTCTCACTCTTCAGTGGGCTTACCATGCAACACTTTTGATAGAATATTTCCAAACAAAATGTCTTTCAGTCTTAACAGTGACAACTTTTTTCTTTCACTTGGAGGAAGCAATTTCATGCAGCTTGCTAAATTAATATCTTGTAGCCTACTTTCTTTGTACCATTAAAATAAAATAGTTGGAATAATATTTTTTGTCCATTTAAGTCAATCTTTTCAAAGCACAGTAACACTTGATGTAGGTATACTCTTGTCCATTCTCTTTGACTTTGCTAAACTTTTCTTTCATGCCTATTTATTTTTTATTTTTGCTCTTTTTGGTAAAACAATCACTAACCTAAAATTTTCAATTCATTTGGAATTGGAGCCTTTAAGGTTAGAGTTATCAGCTGATCTGCGGTCTGACATCTGACAACAACACTTTCTCTTTGTCAAAGATACAGAGTAACGAGCAGCAACTGTCACAGTTATCACACAGTTATTCAAAAGTATTCTTTGAGTATCGACCAGCTACCAGCTGATTGAGTGCTGACAAAATTAGACTTGACTTTTACTATCCATAAAATATATTATTGGTTTAGCTCTAGAAAATAAACCACATGTTTATGTTTTGTTTTAAAGATGGCAAATGAATCTTAATTACCAATTAAATGTGAAAGGGTTAGTGGTTAGGTTTTATTTGGGTTATTTTTAATAATGTTCCATAATGGAAGGTTAAGTTTTTGCTTTGAAATTGCAATATGCTAGATGAGGGTAGGGCTTAGGTAGAGTTATGTTTTTGGGATTGGGGGTTTTTACCAAGTGTTATGTTTATTAATGTTTTGAATGTGAAAGGTTGGGTTAGGAGGTTAGGTTTTTGCTTTGAAATGGCAATATGCTGTTGTGTATTATAATAATATTATATTGAATTAATTAATTATATTATAGGATAAATCATTTAGGATGAATATCCTAAGCTAAGCTTAATTCAAAAAATATATATATAAATTATTCTGTCATTCTTCAGTAATTGATGAATGCAATATGAACAACTCTCTTTCATGAGGTGAATCATTTTTTTCCAACACTTTCCAGTTTCTCAATGATAGGGGAGTGATAATTATTTGTATAGGTCTTCTGACTAATCATCATCTACAGGTGGTACCTACCAACTAGACTATCCCGGCATATATCCATGATGATAGGAAAGGATCCATGAGAAGGAAAGGGATGTCAAAATTGAAACAGGAAATTATGATGTCCATGAAGTTCATCTCCTATCTTAATGGATGTACTTGCAAATGAAAATGGGATAGAAAATGAGGTTGAAAAGTACATGGCAAACAAAAAGGAGTCCCAACATCGAACTCCCCGTAGGGCAACCAATGTTTGCACCAGACAATGTTTTCACTATGAAAGCAGACAGGGTGAGACCAGGCCTGTCCCCGGCTAGCAGCTGGTCATTGGGCTTGTATGACGCACTCCCCAAAGGGTGCAATATCAACCGAGGAGAAGGAAAGGGACATCAAAATTGAAACAGAAAATGATGATGTCCATGAAGTTCATCTCCTATCTTAATGGATGTACTTGCGAATGAAAATGGGATAGAAAATGAGGTTGAAAAGTACATGGTGAACGAAAAGGAGTCCCAGCATCGAACTCCCCATATGGCAACCAATGTTTGCACCAGACTGTAGCACTATGAAAGCAGACAGGGTGAGACCAGGCCTGTCCCCAGCTAGCAGCTGGTCATTGGGCTTGTACGACGCACTCCCCGAAGGGTGCAATATCAACTGAGGAGAAAGAAAGGGACGTCAAAATTGAAACAGAAAATGATGATTCCACAGGAAGTTCATCTCCTATCTTGAAGGATGTACTTGCGAATGAAAATGGGATAGAAAATGAGGTTGAAAAGTACATGGCAAATGAAAAGGAGGCCCAACATAGAACTCCCCATATGGCAACCAATGTTTGCACCAGACTGTAGCACTATGAAAGCAGACAGGATGAGACCAGGCCTGTCCCCAGCTAGCAGCTGGTCATTGGGCTTGTATGACGCACTCCCCGAAGGGTGCAATATCAACCGAGGAGAAGGAAAGGGATGTCAAAATTCAAACAGAAAATGATGATTTCACAGGAAGTTCATCTCCTATCTTAAAGGATGTACTTGTGAATGAAAATGGGATAGAATATTAGGTTGAAAAGTACATGGCAAACGAAAAGGAGTCCCAACATTTAACTCTTTGTAGGGCATCCAATGTTTGCATTCTTATGTTGTCTTAATGTTGAAGGTTTCACAGAGTTTTGATTTTTCTCCAAAGTCTGAAACTTTCCCTTGAGAATTTTTAAAAGTCTGACTGAGCAGATACAACTTCATTGGAACCACGACCAGACTGAGATTCTGTTCATGTGTAGATGTATGTATTCTCCAAACTCTGTTTCTTTTTATGAACAACAAAAGTTGAATTATACAGCCAAATTTGTCTCGCATAGAATATCTATTATTTTTATCATTGGCAAAGACTGGTTCTGTTGCATATCAAATGCTACTTTGACCACATTATCTTCATGTCTCTTAAGAATTTCTTAGAACTTTTTGGCTGGACTCTTGTGTAGATTATGTTTCCTCATTCACTCACTGTACTCAACTGGGGATTTGGTAGTCTTCATCTTTATTTTACAATACTCACAAAATGAACATGTGTCTGCTTTTGGGATACCAAAACCAATATTGAATATTGTTTGAAATATCTTGAAAAATTTACTGAATGATGCAGCTGGCTGATTGTTAGAGTTACATTTCTCCCTCCATAAATGTCAACACTTTTTTACAGAAAGACGTGGGTCCTCCATGTACAGTCTAACACTTTTTGATCGGTCATAGTGGCTTTCATGGCACTTTACACTTTTTATAAAATAGCAAATTGAGTTGGATATCTCCCTGAGGTTTAATTCGAGAAATATCTAACTATACTGTTCAACCTTCTCCTGGTCATTTTTGTTACAGATGAAAATGTCTTGAGGCAAACATGATTAATGCAACCGTTTGCCCTTCAAATGAAATAGTTTGTCACTAACCTCAATCTTGGCGACTCTTTGTGCTTTGGCTTTGGTGTTATGCATGTACTTCAGCAAAAAGTTGTCCTGCTCACTTTTGGTTTTATGTGAAAGTCTTTGTTGTCTTCTTCATTTAGTAACGAATCAATGCTCAGTTTTGAGTTTTTGTGGTCAGAGTCAATTTTTGGGTCACCATGTGCACTGGAACTATTCTGAGCAAATTTATTTTTATTCTTTACCCATTTTTTTAAATCACTTTTCCTCTTCCTACTTTTCAAAGTCAATTGTGGATTAACTCCAAATCGGAATCAGCCATTATATTCAATTTGAAAAATATTTCAAAAGAACTTGAAACATTGCACACACGATCAAACTATCATCAAAACTGCAGGAGAAATAACAAACCTAGATAAAGTGATGCATTGAGGAATTCAACCTCTACATGTTTAATGGAAGAAGTTATTGGGATAAAACAAGGAATACCTACAAAAAACTATAATAATTTATAGAACAAGAAGGAAATACAAAGGAATTAAAAAATCAAATTCATCAAATATGTGTGCTAATTGACAATTCAATGATATTCTATAGTTTGATTTATAAAATGTTTCTAAAATTTTATTAGAATTTCAAATCATCTATCTATGATAAAAATTATGATTCATCAAATTACAAACACTCCATCAGTACATTCGTGTACCGTTCATACAAAAATATGAATAACATTGCTACATTATTAAAATACAATAAATTTGCAACCACATCAATACAGAACATCCACAACAATTATTTAAATGATGCTACATTAAAAAACGATTAGTCAAACTTACAAATAGGTAAAATTCACATTATAAGTACTCTCATTACATAAAATATTGTCCATCTGTGGATAAAATCTAGAATTTGATTTAAAAAGCTACTAATTGACCACTCAAGACCGTTGATGATTGCATTATAATTAATATAATTATACATTATTCTTTCAAGTTTGTAGCTATAGTTGAATTGCTAAAATAATTTTATTCTACTATAATTATTTTTGCAAATAGATCCTGACAGATATTGTCTATTGACTAGAGCAAGGCAAAATGAAAAACAATTAAATTCATAAAAGATTACAAACTTGTACATGCAATTTTAAACCGAAAAATAGATTATATGAAATACAGTATAAGTATCAATTAAAACACAAGCCAAGAATTTTGTCCAAAATGAAGTTTAAACAACTTATTTAAGCGATTTGAATCTTTCTTTTTTGAACATAGAATCAAACATTCTCATGTTGAAATTTTTCAAATGTTATGACAACTGATTCAATTTGTTAATAATTATTTATTTGATATTAGTCAAATAAATGTTTATTTGATACATTGTTAAAACAAAGTAATTTTCCTTCAAAGAAAAATATATATTTTTTTTAAATTAAATAGATAAAATAAATAATAAATAAATGTTTTATTGTAGCAGCAAAAGAGAACATCAAATGCATTACAACGTCAAATGGTAACAAAAGTAGACACATAAAAAATAAATAGAACTTTTAAATAATATAAGTCACAATCACACACAGGTAAATCATTATAACTAATTCTACACCAAGAAATTTTTCTCTGATCTCAATGCAACAATCAAGTAATAAGGCTATTCCACTTCAAGATTTATTTCGAAAAATTCATCTATTTTATAAATACAATTTCCTGACAAAATTGCTTTCAATTTGTTTTTAAATTTTTCAATCTCTAGGTTCCTGATTGAAGGAGGTAAAAAATTATACAATTTTATCGCTGTATAGATGAATGTTTTTTGAGTCCTGGTGTAATTGAACCTGATTAAACTCAAAGTAGCCCTATTCCTTGTTCCATATGAGTGATATGAACCCAAAGCATCATATAAATGGATATTTTCTTTTATATATAGTAGGCTTTGAAAGATAAACAGTGCAGGAACCGTCATCACACCAAGACGAACAAACCCCTCTCTACAATGAGCTCGGGAAGGGAGTCCACAAATTAGTCTAATGCATGTTTTTTGCATCCTCAGTAGCCTTACACTAGAAAATTTATGACCCCAGAGTAAGGTACCTCGACTCAAATGACTTTGGATGACTGCAAAATAGACCGTTCTCAGTACCTTAGAACTTACACACAGTCTCAATCTGCGAATCAGGAATATGCCTTTACTGATTTTCGACTCAATATTCATAATGTTTTTCTCCCAATCCAGATTCTCATCAATCATAAATCCTAGAAAATTCACAGAATGACTTACAGCTTCTGTGGTATTTCTTGTCATATAATCTAATTCTAAATCTTGTATTTTGCCTTCATTAATGCATAAACTATTAGCAGTACACCAATCTTGTATAGTTTCTGAAATATTTTTTAATTTGTTTCTCAATACTTCATGTGAATTAGACCTGAGACAGATATTAATGTCATCAGCAAAGAGAAATCTCTGTACTGATGGATTCGATAAAACATTAGGCAGATCATTCATGTAAATGATGAACAGTATTGGACCAAGAATTGATCCCTGAGGAACACCATGCTTCACAGGTAGATATCCTGACTCTTTTCCATCACAAAAAACCTTTTGAAATCGACCACATAAATACGACTTCATTAGTGACACAGCCTCCTCCTTGAATCCATAAAACTGTAACTTTTTCAATAGAAGAGCATGAGAGACAGTATCGAATGCTTTTGATAAATCATATAGTCTCACATTGACACATGCTTTATTATCTAGACCAAAAATACAATTACTGATAAAAGAAACAGCTGCCCTAACAGTGCCTAGTCCAGACCTATATCCAAATTGAGAGTCATCAAATAAATTATTTTTTTTCTCGAAATAATTCACAATTTGTTCATTGAGGATGATCTCTAGCAATTTGGACAAAACTGATATGATAGAGATTGGTCTGTAGTTCTCAAAAATTGATTTATCTCCTTTCTTGTATATAGGTAAGACTTTAACCAACTTCAAATCATCAGGAAAAACAGAGTTAATGATACAACAATTTATCAAATGAGTCATAACTACCTTCAAGCTGTCTATTCCATACTTTAATACAAAAGAGCTTAATCCATAGACATCCTCACATCTACTGCTACTCATTCTTAAAATAGCTTTTTCAACATAATCTATTTCTACAAGATGGAAGTTGAAGGTAGTGGAAGGTTTTGCAAGTTTATGTAGATAGTAAATTGAATTATTATCACATGGAAGAGCTGAAACTTTTTTGAGAATATCATCGGCTTTTTTAACAAAAAATTCGTTGAACTGTTCAACATCATGCATACCATACTTTTTCTCATCTTTATCAATAAGTCTACTCTCTCTCTTAACAATATTCCATAAAACCTTGGACTTGTTACTGGAATTATTTATCAAATTATCGTTTATCTTTATCCTAGTCTCCCTTACCAATTTATATAATCTTTTTCTACAATTCTTATACTGGTTTTTTATTTCGTTGGATCCTGAACTTCTGTAGAAATCATATAACAAGGAGCAGTCTTCTTTGAGTGCCCTGATTTCATCATTTGAAACTCTGTTCAACCTTGATTGTTTGAGCTTTCTTCTCACCTGAATATAAGGAAACGCTTGATTAGTCAAGTGGTGTAATGTAATAAGGATAAACCTAGCTGTCTAGAATAATACAACTCTTGTACTGGCACCTTTGGCAGGCTAATGGTCTTCATGTAATCAAACGCAAGTGACAACACATTAGTCTCCTTTTGACCATCCTCCGAATTTTCATGTTTCAATGCAGCATAAAATTTCTAAGCCTTTCTCTTGTGTACTAAGAGTTCAGCCACAGCTGTTCTCTTGGCTATCTCATTGAGGTGAGGGGATTTAATCTTAACTTTCAATTCTTCACATAGACAGCATGCATCAACTTGAGGACGTCCAAATTTATAATTGAAGTTATCACGGAAAATTCTCCAGTAAGTAGTGTGACTCACTTTCAAATGAGCATGCTCTTCTGTGAAAAGGCTCCACATTCTTTTCAGGGTGAGATCAGCACTCAGGTAATAGGTCTTTTTACCACAGTAGTGAGACTCTTTCAAAAGGAAAAGATTTTATGTGTTCAATCACAGCATGATGAACTTCAGAAGACAATGTATGGCTGACACTTCTGCCCCTTTTGTCCTCAGGAGTTTTTCCAAGGAGTTTAAGTTCACGGATCCTTCGAATTCTTTTCTCACTAACAGAAAAAACAGAAAGAAAGCCTTTGAAACATACCTCTTTTCGAATTGCACCAATATTATTACGTGATATTTGAATGAAGCACTTTTTTGTCCTTTGTGGGAAACATCATCTTTTACACTTGGTCGCCGTTGTTGAACATCTATGGCATCAATGAGTCCTTGTAGATACAAGTCTTGCTCGTTCTTGGTTTGGATGTTGTAGAATCTTGTAAATATATCCATACAGTCGTCATTTCCAATAATATTTTGAAGGCATTTTTTCAAGCAGCTACAACAAACAAAAAACAATGGTTTCAGTTTACTACTTATACTGATTTTAGTTACGTATGTAAGGAAATACAAATAAAGTATCTCAATGTAATAAATAGCCCAAGTATTTCAATGTAAATAAAGTCGATCTTTCAATGTAATAATTAGGAATTATTATCACGACAGGAGATGTAAAGAAAGAAACAGATTAATTAACTTGAATAGACATATTTGTTCTTACCTGCATTGGAATTCCGGGTTTTTAGATGGAACTTCTTGTCCAGCATGATTGACATATGCATGTCCTTGCAACCGGGCTTTTTTCACTATATTTACTTTATAAGATGAAGGATTTCGTCCCTTCTTCTTTCGGGGGCTTCCAGTAACCTTTTCATCCATAATAAAATACAAACTTTACCTAGAACTAGTAGCCTACTGTGAAAATTGTGAAAGAAAATTAACGCTGTCTTCAATTTGCCAAATCGTCACAGTAAGATTGAGGTTAGGCCAGAATGTATGTTTTTTTAAACGGGCGTAAGTCATGTAGTCAAACAGCTGTTCACTAAGCTTCCAGCTGACATACGCTCTTTAAAATGAAACCAGCAGTTGACATACGCCCTTTCAAATGAAATCAGAATATTCTATATTTTCCCATGGCTCAGAGAATGATAATCAGAACGCCTTTTTAAAAAAAATCGGTAGCCCTATCTATAAACATTATTGAAATGCAATAAAGTCAATTTCGTAAAAATGATGACTTACGCCCTTTAAAAAAAAACGATTCATATAAACACTGAGCTTAGCTACATCAGTATAATAAGACACCAGACATGTCAATGTAAATAATTCAATTCAACTTACAAATTAAATTCCAGTATTATAATTGAAAAAACAAATATCAGTGAATATAACTCCTTGGATATAAGAACAAATTTTAGTTCACAATGATCAAAAGATTGTACTGTTTCCAGTAATCAACAAGAAGCTTAGAGAGTATGAATATTATTCACAAACAAATCGCATGATTCAATTGAAATAACGATGAGCAGTAAGCAATAGGATTATCTAAAAACAAGACCATATATAGAAAATAAGAATATATAGAACAAGAAGGAAATACAAAGGAATTAAAAAATCAAATTCATCAAATATGTGTGCTAATTGACAATTCAATGATATTCTATAGTTTGATTTATAAAATGTTTCTAAAATTTTATTAGAATTTCAAATCATCTATCTATGATAAAAATTATGATTCATCAAATTACAAACACTCCATCAGTACATTCGTGTACCGTTCATACAAAAATATGAATAACATTGCTACATTATTAAAATACAATAAATTTGCAACCACATCAATACAGAACATCCACAACAATTATTTAAATGATGCTACATTAAAAAACGATTAGTCAAACTTACAAATAGGTAAAATTCACATTATAAGTACTCTCATTACATAAAATATTGTCCATATGTGGATAAAATCTAGAATTTGATTTAAAAAGCTACTAATTGACCAGTCAAGACCGTTGATGATTGCATTATAATCAATATAATTATACATTATTCTTTCAAGTTTGTAGCTATAGTTGAATTGCTAAAATAATTTTATTCTACTATAATTATTTTTGCAAATAGATCCTGACAGATATTGTCTATTGACTAGAGCAAGGCAAAATGAAAAACAATTAAATTCATAAAAGATTACAAACTTGTACATGCAATTTTAAACCAAAAAATAGATTATATGAAATACAGTATAAGTATCAATTAAAACACAAGCCAAGAATTTTGTCCAAAATGAAGTTTAAACAACTTATTTGAGCGATTTGAATCTTTATTTTTTGAGCATAGAATCAAACATTCTTATGTTGAAATTTTTCAAATGTTATGACAATTGATTCAATATGGTATTAGTCAAATAAATGTTTATTTGATACATTGTTAAAACAAAGTAATTTTCCTTCAAAGAAAAATATATATTTTTTTAAATTAAATAGATAACAAACATTAGTCCCAACATAAATGATATACCACCATAATATAAACTTTAAATCATTTATAATAATTATTGTGATCCACTATTCTCCAATACACTGTTATAAGTTTCAACAAAATCCTCTTCTTTGGCTATCTTGTTAAGAGTAATAAACATTCAACACATTATCAAATAGCATAATTTATTCATTCTTATAACTGTATGTTTAAAATTTAATGTATATTATTTATAAAAAATATGCATTAATATAATTATTATATATTTACTCCTTAAATAATATATTATGAAATCACTATTATCATAGATGAGAGGCTAATGTGTTGATAACAGTGTATTGGTGAAGTGTGATAAAATTGTAAATTAAGTTGAAATAAAAGTGATATTGTCAGTTCCACATAATTATATCACTTTACAGAGAAATTCCACAGAGTATCATATGCCAGCGAACAAACCTAGGTTTGCTGGCATAGTCAAATGTTTCATCTTTAATTCAAGAATCTATGTGTTGATTGGAATCTTATTGTATATTTTTTACTTATCTCTCATTTACAATTCATACATTGTTTTGTTTTCAATTTGATAAAATAAATTTGATTTGTTATCTCTAGTCATAGTGTAAATGGTAAATTACCATTAAAAATAGAAGATAAGTGTTTTAACTAAGCAATAATTGATTTTAGATTATAGGATATTAACGGTTCATCTCAAGTTAATAGTGAATAGTACAATATTTTGAATAAATCTGTCAAGTAATTCATGCTGAATTTTAATAAACTTATATTTTTTAAAACACTAACAAATAGGTAGAATATACATGGCAAGCATAAAATAACGTTGAAGCTTTAAGATGTTGCCTTGAAATAATTGAAGAGAATTGAACAAATTCCAAAAGATTTAAAGCTCTGAATTCAGATAGGACAACATATATAGAACGAACATTATCCTTAGTCAAATCACATGATTTATTATAAAAATGGTATGATTGTAATAAAAAATATTTTAATATATATATTTCCTCATACATCACACTACCTATAAATACTTATAGACCGAACAGAATTGTTATACATGGAGAGGAAAAATTTAAAAATGAAAAACTTTTTGAAAATGAGATTTTGATAATTTGCTTTGTGGAATAAAATATCCAGTTAGTATTGTTTGTCTCAAAAAGGCAAAACAGAGGATAATTTCAATTCAATGAAATGAATGATTGACATTAAAAAGCATTTTATACAATAATTATATTATTAATAACAAAGCAAAATTACAAAAAATGTCGGCAAATGGAATGAGGTTTACTTTTGAAATTTTGAGATTGAGAATCTGTTCAAAGAAAAAAATTGTTTGTATTATCCAATGATATCTAGGCCTATTTGAATAGCTTTCATTCCAACATACTGCATGAGACAGAAAAACTTCAATGTTATGTATAAAGTATGATAATGACCAGCGATAATTTCCATAAATAAGCCAATTGATAAATTGAAATATGAAAGAGTAGAAAAACATTGATCAAGAATAATATTCTCCCAACTACTACTTTAAAGCTCAATTTTTAATTTTATCTAATCTACATCCAATGTAGATTGATGGATGTCTCATCAATTTATATTTGAAATTTGGCATTCTGTTCCTGTCCCAGTGACATGGATGTCTCATCAATTTATATTTGAACTTTGGCATTCTTTACCTGTCCCGGTGACATGGATGTCTCATCAATTATATTTGAACTTTGGCATTCTGTTCCTGTCCCAGTGACATGGATGTCTCATCAATTTATATTTGAACTTTGGCATTCTTTACCAGTCCCGGTGACATGGATGTCTCATCAATTTATATTTGAAATTTGGCATTCTGTTCCTGTCCCAGTGACATGGATGTCTCATCAATTTATATTTGAACTTTGGCATTCTTTACCAGTCCCGGTGACATGGATTCACTCATGGAGTCAATCCATATTTGAACTTTGGCACTCAGTTCCTGTCCCGGTGAGATGTATGTATCGTCAATTTATAATTGAACTTTGGCAATCAGTTCCTGTCCCAGTGACATGGATGTCTCAAAAATTTATATTTGAACTTTGGCATTCTGTTCCTGACCCGGTGACATGGATGTCTCATCAATTCAAATTTGAACTTTGGCATTCTGTTCCTGTCCCAGTGACATGGATGTCTCATCAATTTATATTTGAACTTTGGCATTCTGTTCCTGTCCCGGTGACATGGATGTCTCATCAATTCAAATTTGAACTTTGGCATTCTGTTCCTGTCCCAGTGACATGGATGTCTCATCAATTTATATTTGAACTTTGGCATTCTGTTCTTGTCTGAGTGATTACAGGTAACAGAGGTTTGAGTCTTATCATAGAGATAAGAGAGCAGCACGAAAATCACCTTCACTTCTCTGCTATCCAAACTACAGACGCTTCTTATTGATGATTAAAAAAAAAGATATTTTAATTATTTTTCTTAGCTGTAGCCTAGCGCTAAATATATTTATTTAAATAATTGGTCATATCAATTTAAAAATTTCTGTAGATTGGATTCTATGTTGTAATGTTTATTTTTTTGAAACCAACTTAACTTCAAATTTGAATTCAAATAGCGCACATGATGATTTTCATTTTGAGAGAAGTGACTGGAATTATATTGGAAAGGACCGAATGTGTCTCACTACCTCTTCAGACTCAACACTTTCTTCTTTCAATATCAGGTTCATCTTACTGTAGCCTATATCATTAAATAAAAGTGAACATAACAATGAGGTACTGCGTTTGCAGTTGAAACAAATACTGTACATCAAATCACAAGAACATCTAAATCTATTTGAAAGTAATAGAAAACTTACAATACACATGTACAAATTTAATCACATGATTATTATCACTCATGAATTTTGAGGTAATTCAGGTATCTTAAGAGTATCATGAACATCATTACTAAGATAATAATTATAGGCACATTGAATATTAGTCGGAAAGTTGATTCAAAATGCCTTAGCGATCATTATAACTTCAAGCTAATTGAATTAAACTTATCAAATCAGATTACTTCTACTTCTGAAATATGTAGGAATTGACTTTACACAAACAAAAATTATCAAAATATCGGCGCACATGAAAATAGAAATGGTCAGGACAGATTATTTTGAAAGGATTTCAAGGAAATATAGCATCTTTGCTATAACTCTTTCAAGATTGAGCATTCAAATCAAATCAATTTATTCTCACAATTTACAAATAATACAGTACAGTTACAGTACATTTATATGTACCCTTACATTATGAGAGACTCACATGTAGGCTTAAGCCTGTGTTTGTGAGGGCCTGGCATAATTTGCTGAATTTGAAATTGATAAACTAAATTATGAAAATTGGTATTATATTAAACTGAATTGAGAAAAATACAGATAAAAAAGAATGATATGAGTAAATGTTGATATTAACTATGCATATGAGCTGTGGCTGTAAAGGAGCATGTAGAGGATTTCATGGATGGATCATGTGACTAGTACCGAAATTCTTACAAGAATGAGAGCTGCTGAATAGTATACAAGTGAGAAAGTTGCAGTGCTTGGATTATTATGTATTGGATTGTATTATGAGAATGAATGCCCTAAATACCTAACCTAACCTTACCATCACTGTTATGATATCCTTCAAGGCATATTGCAAGGAAGCAGAGAGGTCAACAGAAGAATTTCATATCTGGAAAATGAGAGAGTCTGGTTTTCCACAAATACCACAGAACTGTTTTGTGCAGCTGAGGATAGAGTGAAGCTAGCCACCATGGTAGCCAACAACAGGCACATGGAGAGAGGTAGCCAACGACAGGTACAAGAAGAAAGAATGGGGCAATGCTTCTGACCTGTGATCAGAATCTTTCTCCCGAGTGTGTCTCTAGATGAGTGATGAGATCTGATAGCCTTTTTCTCAATCATTCTAGCTAATATCAAAAGATTTTATATTTGTTATAACTTTCACATTAAATTTTATTTTTGTAACAGCCATTAACATTTTTACAGTGTCTCTCTTATTAGGTTAGGTCAATATTTATAGAAATAGTTCCTCTTCAGAAGAGTTCAAATCATCCATTTTCACAAGGTCCGCCTTCGAAAACAGAGGAAGAACTACAGATGATAAACTACGATATTGTTGGAAGCCAGCTGGGATAAGTGACACTCATTAATGCTTGTAGATGGTGATGAATTGGTCGTTGAAGACCAATATATCAGTGATCTGATGAGACCTGCAATGGGATGTCATTTGTCCCCAATTCTGGGCACATACAGAAAACTGTGCAGAAAGAAAACTAAGACAAGAACTTGATAAGTTTTATAGTCTTATAGATCCATCAATTTTTCCATTATTATTTTTTTTTAATTAAGCTTGGCAGTAAAAACTGAGATTCCATAATACAGGTGCATCTGTCATATTATTTATCTTAGCTGTATTTGTGGACATCGATTGAACGGGTATTTTGGTACCATATTTACAAGGTATTCATACCTTGTAAACATTTTAAAATGTCTTTTGAACAATTGTCAAAACGCTTTTTTTATCGTGGACGTAATAATAATAATCTTCTTAATATTGTTGGACATAGTAATAATCTTGGCAACACATGTTTTTTGATTGATATTGATATCTATTGATTCAATGCTTATTGATTCATACTTGAAAATTGTCAATAGAATAGGAAAGTTAACAAATAACATCTTATTCCACAATTTATCAAGAAGCACTATAATTCAATTATCAAATCTATTCATATTTTACTAGTTTTCATTTGGGAAGTGCTAAACGTCGATTTTGAAATAGTTTCAAAACAAAAAATCTACTTGGAAGAAGTTATTAAAATTAGTAGGAAACGAATCAGTGGACTTGGAAAATTTGGATTTGAAATAAAAAACACTACGGTAGATGGAATGTTGAAGTGTGACTAAGAATGTAGAGACAATGACAAAAAAGAACAATGGAAGTAAGTAGTCATTGAGATAAAGAGGATAATATCGATCTTGATTGATATTTTTTCACTCCCTTTTTCCACTATAACTGTAGTGAACAATCACATTCTTATTCTGGTTTGCTTTGATTTTTTCTGAATGACGTCAGTTGTAGTAACTGCATTGAATAGAAAAGATGTTTGTAGATTCCAGTTCTCAAGAGCCCCGTATTTATTGAAAATCTGAGAGCACTTTTCCTCAGTAAAGTTATCATTACAGCCATACCTGCACTGATGAACTTGGTGAATTTTTTAGCTGCATGTAGATTTCCTTGGCGATCCTTGTACTCCACACCACTATTTCTCAATTTAGATGCCCTTTTTCTCTTCCAATTGTCTCCTTGAGGGTTAAGTGTAAGAGAGGGCCGACTGCGCCCTAACTTTGCCCTCCCAGGTATAAAATAAAGGCAGTCATTCTATTCTATTCTTTACGTTGTCTTTTCGTTGGCCGTTCAACTGCATCTTCCAACTTGACTGTTAATTTGTCTTCCTCGCTGCTGTCAACTCCTGATGAATCAGGCTGGTTATCTACATCGTCTCCTGAAAGTAGAAAGAATTTATCAGTACCGTACCAAGGCATTCATTATCTTGTAGAGCTGACTTTTGTTACTTACAAATGATACAGATGCCACTCCTCACAGAGTAGACCTATAGTGGTGCATAGCTTAGGAGTATCATGCATTGAATAGACCTATGCTATAAATGTGTATATATCATAATAACCTATGTTAATGTGTATAATAGTAGTAAATGCCTTTTTCTTTAGGGCTACTTTTAATATAAATGAAAATATAAATCTTGAGTACCCTTATAAATTATTTCTTCAGGACATGATAATGCCATTTTCAAGTCTTGACCGAGCGGAACATACTTGTCAAATGCTTTCGCTTCGGTCTGTCTTGGGATGATCCAAGAATTCCACTTCTAACGTCACAATAGCCTACGAATTCCCCTGCCTGTCCCCATTGATCATTACCTCAGATCCAGGAAACCAACAAAATAGAACTGAGGTCCTATTCCATTATTCCATGCACACAGTATACAGGCGTGATAAGCCTGCTTTAAGCACTCTAATTTGTTCAAAGTAGACTTGAAAATGGCATTAGTAGCCGAAACATGTAATGACGAAATAATTTAAAAGGGTACTCAGATTCTGGTTTGAGAACACCCAAGTTTCACATCCATATAGAAGTGTTGGTGCAGCTGATGAGCGTAATCGTGCTGGTGCCGCTGAAATGCCCCACCCTCACGTGGATGTCCACTGCCCTCACCAACAAGTGGTACTTGTGACCCTCCACAAACTGGGTGAGCTTTCCTCACACCACCAAAATTTCCCATATATTTCCTCTGACCTCTTCGCGATGCTTTTGCAGTTTTCTCTGTTGAGTCCAGCAAAAATCACTTTGAGGTTGATAAGCAGTAACTCGGCTAACTGCAAAATTTTAGAAATTACACTCCAACACCAAGGCTGGCTCCTCCTCCTCCTCCTCTGACCTCTTCGCGGTGCTGTTGCAGTTTTCTCTGTTAAGTCCGGCAAGAACCAATTCGAGGTTCATACGCAGTAACTCGGCTAACTGCATAATTTTGGAAATTATGCTCCAACACCAAGGCCGGCTCCTCCTCCTCTGACCTCTTCGCGGTGCTGTTGCAGTTTTCTCTGTTAAGTCCGGCAAGAACCAATTCGAGGTTCATACGCAGTAACTCGGCAAACTGCAAAATTTTAGAAATTACACTCCAACACCAAGGCTGGCTCCTCCTCCTCTGACCTCTTCGCGGTGCTGTTGCAGTTTTCTCTGTTAAGTCCGGCAAGAACCAATTCGAGGTTCATACGCAGTAACTCGGCTAACTGCATAATTTTGGAAATTACGCTCCAACACCAAGGCTGGCTCCTCCTCCTCTGACCTCTTCGCGATGCTTTTGCAGTTTTCTCTGTTGAGTCCAGCAAAAATCACTTTGAGGTTGATAAGCAGTAACTCGGCTTGTTGGTGCTTCCACAGTGATGCAGGATTATTGAAGAATCCGGTAGTCTCGTCCGTTCTGTCAGAGAAAAGGCTAACAATTTTGTTTTTGTTGCATTTACTGTAAGCAAATTTTCTCTTAACCATTTATCGACATTCATCAATTCTTCCTGTGCCAGATTGAAAACTTCCTCCCAGGTGTTTCCTTCAAATAGTATACACGTATCATCAGCAAAAGCTATTACTCTTCCTCTTATCTTAATTGAACATAGCTCATTTGCATATGCCAAATACAGAATTGGCCCAAGAACTGTTCCTTGGGGAATCCCAAACTTCATCGTTTCCTCTGAACTGAGAAGACCATTATGGATCAAATCCACAACCAAACTATCAGTGTTCTCGTTTGGATCTTCACTAATACCAAATAATCTAACATTATTGCGCCTATGATATTGCTCGAGACTGTCCAGAGCATAATCACACTTTGCAGGTTCACTTTTTATGACAGTAAGTTCTGTCTGGAGTTCAGTGATTAGACAGAGTAGACATAGTATTTTCGAGCTTCTTTTTCAACTGGGCTTTAGTGAAGTTATTTTGTTGAAATTCGGTGGAAGTGTGCAATTAGTGCTGCTAGTTGTAGTGATAACCTCAGTTTTTTTTGTAGTGAGTGTTCAAGCCCTAAAAATCGAGATGATGACACTATTCCTTGTTTAGAGGCCACTCTGCATGAGCTACGGTACTATTAGAATTAATTTCAATAAGAATTTCAAAAGGTTGTAACAAAACCAGGAACATTGATCTCATAGGCACTTTAATATAGGAGTTCTCACTTCGATGATCTGTTTCTTCAAAGAGGCCACTGGCTCTTCTTGGTCGTCGAATTTGGCGACCCAGCCATGACCAGCGCCCCCCATCATTGAGCCATCTTATGCGGAATTTGTTGACTCGCTCACCTAATAACATATTATCCATTTCTTCATTCAAACACTAACAGGTAACCTGTACTCTTCAAGGGTCATCTATTTAAAGCATGGAAACTGGCAAGATTCAAAAGAGTATCCAATAAAATGCAGTCCATCTTCATCCGTTGGGCACTCCATTCTCCCACAAAAACATATATAGTCAGGTCCACGTTATAATGGCAGTGTTCAATTAGCAATGGTATTGCTATCCTTGTCAATCTCTTTCTCGCTTTGCTCTGTTGCCAGATCGTCTTTTGACAATGTAGAATTAATTAATCAACAAAATATTCAATCCTTTTATGAATATTCATTATGAAATTATTGAAAAATAAAATTTCTTGATTAATAAAATATAGGTAATTGATTAGTTTGAACTAGAATGAACAGTTAATATTACATTAATAAACCTGTATTAGCTGACGTCTATAGAAGGCATCAACAAGACAGAGGCTCGGCAACGTTTTTCTCAAATGTTTCTCCACTGCCATTATAACGTGAACCTCACCATAGGAACCACAAGACACGCGGTGTGAACTCGGAAAAGGCATTTTTCAATGAGATGAGTAGCCGCCCATACAAGTCAAGTGATTTTATAGATAGTATTAGAGTGAGATAACAACCGTGAATATTATTAAAATGTTTTTCCTTGGAAATATGACCCTTTTAGGTCTCTTGATAGAATTTAAATCAAAATACTATTGTAGTTTCCTAAAGTGTGGAGCAGAGCCTTAAATTATTGGAAATGAGTGCTCATTTCAATTTCATGAATTTAGATTACTGAATTCTTTGAACTTATTATAGTTTCAAAGTTAACAAAACTAGTTTCAAAAGCAGACTTGTTACTAAGAAGAGCATGGTGCACATGAGTATTATTATCAATTTACTGTAATTCATTTTATTCCTATTCTTTCTTAACTCATACATGGATTAGATTACTGAAAATTGTAACAGCTTTCATATTACACAACTAAACTACTTTGTGTGAATCACCTTCTTTTCTAACATTACTTTGACCATTTTGTGCTTGATCTGTGGTAGTGCAGCTGACCGCATTGAATCAAATGAATAAATGAAGATATAATGAATAAATAAAATCAAAAAGTAAGTGTGTTTATTGGCAAAACTGTCTGTGAATTTTGTCCCTAAGTCAGTGTCGGATTCTTCAGCACTATCATTTATTATACTATCATGGAATCTTGATGCTTAGATATGTTCGTCATCATCCTGATCTCTGTCAGATATGAATTTGAATGAGAATATTACTGACCAGAACAGCCCAGTTATAAAAAATAAATTATGAAGAATATAAAATGGCTAACTGCAAAATCTCAGTTTCTATGAAACAATGCAGTTTTTTATATATTTAAATTCTGCTATTTTGAAGTTCATCTCTATAAATGTACATGGCCTCATGTCGCTTTTTACGGGCGTCGTGTAGTCATGTAGCATCCCTGACTGCGTGGGAGACAGAGTCATAGGCTTTCGCCACGTCAAGGGATGCCATGTGCAACCCTTTCTGAGTGTCTTTCCTGACCTGTCTCAGGAGGGTCTCTAATATGAAAACATTCTTGATCACCTCGACACATATTATTATAGTGGGGTATATCACCTCTTTAATCCTGAGATTGTAAAGCTACATGGAAAAAAATATTCACCTGCTTTTTTACTCCAATTGAGGCATAGGAACATGTACGTAGTGCCGCAGTGCAGATGAGTAGCCGCCCATACAAGTCAAGTGATTTTATAGATAGTATTAGACTGAGATAACAAAACAATGAAAGTCTTACGGTGTTTATGAAGGCTTGAAGTGATGGTGATTGGATGGGGTCGTAATCCTATCAAATATTCATATTTATTTCAAATTTTACTAGTTTTCATTGGTATTGGGATTTCGTCGATTGTGAGGCAAATGTCAATGTATATGACAATCTGTGCTCTGTTCAGCAATAATGAAATCCCTTGACAGATAATGAACGCAGAGCAGAGTAGACATAGTATTTTTCAAGCTTCTGTTTCCAAAGCTTTTTAACTGGGCTTTAGTGAAGTTATTTTGTTGAAACTCGGTGGAAGTGTGCAATTAGTGCTGCTAGTTGTAGTGATAACCTCAGTTTTTTTTTTAGTGAGTGTTCAAGCCCTAAAAATCGAGATGATGACACTATTCCTTGTTTTGAGGCCACTCTGCATGAGCTACGGTACTATTAGAATTAATTCCAATAAGAATTTCAAAAGGTTGTAACAAAACCAGGAACATTGATCTCATAGACACTTTAATATAGGAGTTCTCACTTCGATGATCTGTTTCTTCAAAGAGGCCACTGGCTCTTCTTGGTCGTCGAATTTGGCGACCCAGCCATGACCAGCGCCCCCCATCATTGAGCCATCTCATGCGGAATTTGTTGACTCGCTCACCTAATAACATATTGTCCATTTCTTCATTCAAACACTAACAGGTAACCCGTACTCTTCAAGGGTCATCTATTTAAAGCATGGAAACTGGCAAGATTCAAAAGAGTATCCAATAATATGCAGTCCATCTTCATCCGTTGGGCACTCCATTCTCCCACAAAAACATATATAGTCAGGTCCACGTTATAATGGCAGTGTTCAATTAGCAATGGTATTGCTATCCTTGTCGATCTCTTTCTCGCTTTGCTCTGTTGCCAGATCGTCTTTTGACAATGTAGAATTAATTAATCAACAAAATATTCAATCCTTTTATGAAAATTCATTATGAAATTATTGAAAAATATAATTTCTTGATTAATAAAATATAGGTAATTGATTATTTTGAACTAGAATGAACAGTTAATATTACATTAATAAACCTGTATTAGCTGACGTCTATAGAAGGCATTAACAAGACAGAGGCTCGGCAACGTTTTTCTCAAATGTTTCTCCACTGCCATTATAACGTGAACCTCACCATAGGAACCACAAGACACGCGGTGTGAACTCGGAAAAGGCATTTTTCAATGAGATGAGTAGCCGCCCATACAAGTCAAGTGATTTTATAGATAGTATTAGAGTGAGATAACAACCGTGAAGATTATTAAAATGTTTTTCCTTGGAAATATGACCCTTTTAGGTCTTTTGATAGAATTTAAATCAAAATACTATTGTAGTTTCCTAAAGTGTGGAGCAGAGCCTTAAATTATTGGAAATGAGTGCTCATTTCAATTTCATGAATTTAGATTACTGAATTCTTTGAACTTATTATAGTTTCAAAGTTAACAAAACTAGTTTCACAAGCAGACTTGTTACTAAGAAGAGCATGGGGCACATGAGTATTATATATCAATTTACTGTAACTCATTTTATTCCTATTCTTTCTTAACTCATACATGGATTAGATTACTGAAAATTGTAACAGCTTTCATATTACACAACTAAACTACTTTGTGTGAATCACCTTCTTTTCTAACATTACTTTGACCATTTTGTGCTTGATCTGTGGTAGTGCAGCTGACCGCATTGAATCAAATGAATAAATGAAGATATAATGAATAAATAAAATCAAAAAGTAAGTGTGTTTATTGGCAAAACTGTCTGTGAATTTTGTCCCTAAGTCAGTGTCGGATTCTTCAGCACTATCATTTATTATACTATCATGGAATCTTGATGCTTAGATATGTTCGTCTTCATCCTGACCTCTGTCAGATATGAATTTGAATGAGAATATTACTGACCAGAACAGCCCAGTTATAAAAAAATAAGTTATGAAGAATATAAAATGGCTAACTGCAAAATCTCAGTTTCTGTGAAACAATGCAGTTTTTTATATATTTAAATTCTGCTATTTTGAAGTTCATCTCTATAAATGTACACTCTACATTGTATTACACATGTATGACATACTTATACATTATTATTCAAATAACATGTATAGAGCATGTACCAATTACGTTATGAAGCATAGATTCATTGATTAAATTAAAATCTAGAAAAACTGAAAAGCCATGCCGTAAATTGCCTTCACTGAGTTTCTTCACATGAAAAGACACTTTTGATTCCATTAAGTGTACAAAATATCAATTATTAGTTTTAACAAGAGCTTATAAAATTGTATTTTATATTTCTAGGAATTGGCACATGTACACGGGAACTGTTTGGTCCTTTAGTAGCAAATCCACCACCATAAGTGCTAATGCCTCGTGTAGCATATCGACCGGAGAGGCTATAATCAAAAACTTGTTCCCTCCACCTCGTTAAATTATACATGATATTGTATCTGGTTTTGCTAATTTCTAAATTGTGTTTTTCATTTTTTATAGATTGGTTCACTGTCTTTTTTCAGTTTAGAATGTGTTGAATCATCAAATATCAATGTATCACAAAAATCAAAATTTGCATTACATATCATTTTGGTAGGCTCCACATTGTGTAGAAAACTTCCAGTTTGAACTGCCATAATCCAGTAATTTGTTGTGTAACTGACCCAGCAGCTCACACAGAAGGGCTTGTACATGTTAAGATCTCTCTTGCACTCCTGATTCTAATTCCATAGATTTAAATAAAAATCAGACATGAAATTGAAAATAGGCCTATGTGAAATTTTAAATGGAATATGTGACATAGAGCAATAGCTTCATGAGAGCAGAGGCCTTTATTACTTAATTTCTACTCTTCAACCACATGCTCCAAGATGAGTTGACGGCTTATTTTACAATGATAGAACTCTACAGTTTAAGGAATACAATTTTTGTTTCAACACCAAAAAGCAATCAAATACAATAAACTATAACAGTACTGTAGGCTCGCATCCAGCCAGACAGTTTTCCATATGCCTGGTGTTCACGTCTGGAGATTGGAGGCGGCCACTGTTCTTTACCACCATCATCACAGCCGGAGTGAGCAAGGCTTGGTAACAACCAGCAGGTCACCTCACCCGATCCCCGCCGGCACGACCCCAGGTGGTCGGGGTCCTCCTCACCCGTTGTGTGTCCTGTGTGGTCATCTGCACGAACCGGGTGAAGTTGGTGTGGCTCCCCTGAAGAATTCTAGTTGTGATAGAGATCAACAGACCTCTGTGGAACCCCAGTTCACGCAGCTGAGTAGCCGACCGTCGTCTCCAAATGCCCCACCAGCTAACTTGACTTGCAAGTCAGGAATGCTACTGTATTTCTTCTCCTTCTCCCGGCCAGTTCTGTTGAGGTGGAACCTGAGACCACTTGCAAGAGAGAGTTCCACCTGGAACTCTCGCATCTTGCCCAGAAGATATCGGGCAGACCGATAGCCACATGATAGACTTGCTCTCGCGCCACGAGACATCCCCACTTCCCAAGCCAGAATTTTATGTATCGAGCATAGGAGCGAAAATCGCGTTTCAAGTAGGACGTCAGATTGACCAGATCAACTACTTTTAAGAACTGATTTCCCTTGGAAAACCAGTAAACCCTTGAAGTCGACCATCTGATTATGTCGTCAGGACGGAACTTTATCTCCTTTCCCGGGACGAGGAACGTGTGTGTGAACGCACTTAAGGTCGCGACCATGGCCTCATGTCGCTTTTTACGGCCGTCGTGAGTCATGTAGCATCCCTGGATGATTTGAACAACCTAACCAAAGTCGATATCATTTTGATTAGATTGCGAATGAACATTTTGAGTTTTGAAATGCAGTACAAGATTAAAAATGTCTGTTGTGCAGTGAGCCAAATTGAAAGATTTGCAGTTGGTTAAAGAAAGTCACACTACCTGTAATTACCATGTGAAAAAAGTAACCTAACTAAACTGAAGTGTCAGTTAATTTCTGGACCAATAGAAATGCAAGAAAGTTTTGCAGGGATATCGCTGCGTGGGAGACAGAGTCATAGGCTTTCGCCACGTCAAGGGATGCCATGTGCAGCCCTTTCTGAGGGCCTTACCTGACCTGTCTTAGGAGGGTCTCTAATATGAAAACATTCTTGATCACCTCGACACATATTATTATAGTGGGGTATCATAACCTCTTCAATCCTGAGATTGTAAAGCTACATGGAAAAAAATATTCATCTGCTTTTTTACTCCAATTGAGGCATAGAAACATGTGCGTAGTGTCAAAATAATTTTTTTCACAATTTAAACCAATTTTTTTCAACATCCTCACTTGTGGACCTCAGGTCTCTAGTTCGTTCAAGTAGTATACACTTATCATCAGCAAAAGCTATTACTCTTCCTCTCATCTTAATTGAACATAGCTCATATGCCAAATACAGAATTGGCCCAAGAACTGTTCCTTAGGGAATCCCAAACTTCATCGTTTCCTCTGAACTGAGAAGACCATTATGGATCAAATCCACAACCAAACTATCAGTGTTCTCGTTTGGATCTTCACTAATACCAAATAATCTAACATTATTGCGCCTATGATATTGCTCGAGACTGTCCAGAGCATAATCACACTTTGCAGGTCCACTTTTTATGACAGTAAGTTCTGTCTGGAGTTCAGTGATTAGACAGAGTAGACGTAGTATTTTCGAGCTTCTTTTTCAACTGGTCTTTAGTGAAGTTATTTTGTTGAAACTCGGTGGAAGTGTGCAATTAGTGCTGCTAGTTGTAGTGATAACCTCAGTTTTTTTGTAGTGAGTGTTCAAGCCCTAAAAATCGAGATGATGACACTATTCCTTGTTTTGAGGCCACTCTGCATGAGTTACGGTACTATTAGCATTAATTTCAATAAGAATTTCAAAAGGTTGTAACAAAACCAGGAACATTGATCTCATAGACACTTTAATACAGGAGTACTCACTTCGATGATATGTTTCTTCAAAGAGGCCACTGGCTCTTCTTGGTCGTCAAATTTGGCGACCCAGCCATGACCAGCGCCCCCCGTTGGGCACTCCATTCTCCCACAAAAACATATATAGTTAGGTCCACGTTATAATGGCAGTGTTTAATTAGCAAAGGTATTGCTATCCTTGTCGATCTCTTTCTCGCTTTGCTCTGTTGCCAGATCGTCTTTTGACAATGTAGAATTAATTAACAAAATATTCAATCCTTTTATGAAAATTCATTATGAAATTATTGAAAAATATAATTTCTTGATTAATAAAATGTAGGTAATTGATTATTTTGAACTAGAATGAACAGTTAATATTACATTAATAAACCTGTATTAGCTGACGTCTATAGAAGGCATTAACAAGACAGAGGTTCGGCAACGTTTTTCTCAAATCTTTCTCCACTGCCATTATAACGTGAACCTCACCATAGGAACCACAAGACACGCGGTGTGAACTCGGAAAAGGCATTTTTCAATGAGATGAGTAGCCGCCCATACAAGTCAAGTGATTTTATAGATAGTATTAGACTGAGATAACAAACGTGAATATGTTTTTCCTTGGAAATATGACCCTTTTAGGTCTCTTGATAGAATTTAAATCAAAATACTATTGTAGTTTCCTAAAGTGTGGAGCAGAGCCTTAAATGATTGGAAATGAGTGCTCATTTCAATTTCATGAATTTAGATTACTGAATTCTTTGAACTTATTATAGTTTCAAAGTTAACAAAACTAGTTTCAAAAGCAGACTTGTTACTAAGAAGAGCATGGGGCACATGAGTATTATATATCAATTTACTGTAACTCATTTTATTCCTATTCTTTCTTAACTCATACATGGATTAGATTACTGAAAATTGTAACAGCTTTCATATTACACAACTAAACTACTTTGTGTGAATCACCTTCTTTTCTAACATTACTTTGACCATTTTGTGCTTGATCTGTGGTAGTGCAGCTGACCGCATTGAATCAAATGAATAAATGAAGATATAATGAATAAATAAAATCAAAAAGTAAGTGTGTTTATTGGCAAAACTGTCTGTGAATTTTGTCCCTAAGTCAGTGTCGGATTCTTCAGCACTATCATTTATTATACTATCATGGAATCTTGATGCTTAGATATGTTCGTTTTCATCCTGACCTCTGTCAGATATGAATTTGAATGAGAATATTACTGACCAGAACAGCCCAGTTATAAAAAAATAAGTTATGAAGAATATAAAATAGCTAACTGCAAAATCTCAGTTTCTGTGAAACAATGCAGTTTTTTATATATTTAAATTCTGCTATTTTGAAGTTCATCTCTATAAATGTACACTCTACATTGTATTACACATATATGACATACTTATACATTATTATTCAAATAACATGTATAGAGCATGAACCAATTACGTTATGAAGCATAGATTCATTGATTAAATTAAAATCTAGAAAAACTGAAAAGCCATGCCGTAAATTGCCTTCACTGAGTTTCTTCACATGAAAAGACACTTTTGATTCCATTAAGTGTACTAAATATCAATTATTAGTTTTAACAAGAGCTTATAAAATTGTATTTTATATTTCTAGGAATTGGCACATGTACACGGGAACTGTTTGGTCCTTTAGTAGCAAATCCACCACCATAAGTGCTAATGCCTCGTGTAGCATATCGACCGGAGAGGCTATAATCAAAAACTTGTTCCCTCCACCTCGTTAAATTATACATGATATTGTATCTGGTTTTGCTAATTTCTAAATTGTGTTTTTCATTTTTTATAGATTGGTTCACTGTCTTTTTTCAGTTTAGAATGTGTTGAATCATCAAATATCAATGTATCACAAAAATCAAAATTTGCATTACATATCATTTTGGTAGGCTCCACATTGTGTAGAAAACTTCCAGTTTGAACTGCCATAATCCAGTAATTTGTTGTGTAACTGACCCAGCAGCTCACACAGAAGGGCTTGTACATGTTAAGATCTCTCTTGCACTCCTGATTCTAATTCCATAGATTTAAATAAAAATCAGACATGAAATTGAAAATAGGCCTATGTGAAATTTTAAATGGAATATGTGACATAGAGCAATAGCTTCATGAGAGCAGAGGCCTTTATTACTTAATTTCTACTCTTCAACCACATGCTCCAAGATGAGTTGACGGCTCATTTTACAATGATAGAACTCTACAGTTTAAGGAATACAATTTTTGTTTCAACACCAAAAAGCAATCAAATACAATAAACTATAACAGTACTGTAGGCTCGCATCCAGCCAGACAGTTTTCATTAGCATAGTAGTGGTAGAGTAGAGTGAGAAGCGGTGGTGGGGGAAGGCAAGTGGTAGAGTACTATCCCAAGGTGCCATACCACTCTACTCTACTAAAAACTGGTGCTCTACCATGAACGTTTCCATTGGGAGAGTTCACAAGATAATTAGTACTTGCCCAGGGAACTCTACCACTAAACTCTACTAATGAAAAACCAGGCTTTACTGTTTCTGAACAAATAATATATCAATTAATCAGCTGATAACAAATGAAATACGCGTGTTAGTGGCGCTCAAGTACAGCTCTAGATATCAATAATTTACGAGTATTTCGTTCTCTTTTTATTTTAAATGATGCCCACATGAGCTTTCAGCTTGTGCTTGGGTAATGGAGAGTGCAAGGGTGATTTGATGAGATGATCAAACATCCATGCCTACCGGCGGGATTCGAACCCACGACGAGGCAGACTGAAGAGTGCAACGCCTAAGTCGTCTCTGCTAACCTGGCCAACAGCATCTTTTTCAACAACACTCTTGCAAATGGTGGTCTATGTAAGTAACTTTTGGGTCAAAATCTCAAAAAAGACTGCCAGTGCCCTTTTGTAAGATGAAATACAAGGTAATTTTTAGTAATTTTATATTCTAATAACCAGTTGACTACTAATATTATTAGTTTGTATTTTCTAATTCAATAGGCCCTAGATGATAATAATTTAATAATCACATACCAAATATCTAGTGTTACCCCAAAACACAGTTTCTTTGTCACATTATCAAAACTCATGCCATTCCAGTTGAAACTGTGTATCGAACTTCAACTTTTATAGTTCAGTCGGTATTGGAATAAATAAAATATCTTGTCTCATATGATGAATAAATATTGCCATAGAGAAAATAATGCTCGATAATATTGCTTTCTTATCGTAGAACACGATTCTCAGGGCAATAATACAAAATCGATTTGAGAGTGTGAAAAACCAAGGAACTGTCTGATTGGTCAATGAGTTTGTTAGGTTCAGTCACACACTGAAAGCGGAGCGTGGCGTGGCGTTGAAGAGCGTCGTGAACAAGATCATGTTAAGTAATGAGCTGCAACACACTGGAAGCGTCTACTCGCAGAGCGGAGCGGAGCGTGGCGTCAAACTTTGGAACAAGCTGGTTTGTTTTTTGGAGCGTCTACAAGCGGAGCATCAAAGCGTCAACGTACGAGTGCCCTATACTAATCTACATACTAGTGGTCTACTCTTGTACATAATAATGCACTTGTTCTACTACATTTTCCCACCATCTAGTACACTAGTATATTAATGTAATGCTTGCCCAAATTCCCCTGTAATGAGTATTATTTGATTATTCAAAAGAGAACATTCATCTATTGCACTTTGAAATAAAAAGTAAGGCTATTTTAATCCATTTCATTCATATTTCTTCAGCAGATATTGGATTCCTTCAATTATTAGTGACTTGTTTTTTCCAAATCAGGCTTTACTCTCGTCATAATATAATCAAAGGTTGAAGTTGACATTCGCATGTACTCAAAAAATCAGGACTCATGCTTTCTTAACAGATTAAACAGGTTGTGATATTCACCAAATAGTCGACGATCTAAGTTAATTTCATTAACTCACTGTCCTATCAGGCTTAGCTAATATCCAATACTTCAAGTAATTATTCTCACTTGAATGAAAAAGACTAAGAAATTGTCAAAAAACCACTGATTTATTGATAATAAGAAAGACCCGTTTCGGTTATTACACCATTGTCAATCTCTGATAAACAATTCAGAGATTGACAATGGTGTAATAACCGAAACCGGTCTTTCTAATTATCAATAAATCAGTGGTTTTTTGACAATTTCTTAGTCTTTTTCATTCAATATGAATAATTACCACAATATCAACTTCTCAACTATACAAAATCAGATCAAATCAGATCGTTTATTGCACAAAAATATATACAGAATACAACTGAAAGGAAATTGACAACTTTGTGCTACACGTCGGCAAAAGAAAACTTGTACGCCAACGTGGAGTCTTAATAACTTATTCACTTATACATTAATATTAATATATAAAATGATCCTACAATATTATAATATAGGCTAACAGTAATTAACATTCAACCAACTAAATATTCCATTCTAAGAAATAACAATAAATTAAAGATATACATAAAGCTGAATTTAAGATTCATACAACATCAATCAATATTAAACCAAATCATTAATTGAATAAAAATAATTTTCTTTCACCCAGGTATGGAATCTTTTATTTTAGGCTTCTTTAACAACCATCCTCTTGGAACTTTATTAAGAGTTTATTTCTCAAATATGAAATACTTCTACGGATAGGGTGCTATCAACTCTTTCAATTGTGATCAAGTTTTGAGCGACTTGTCTAGTTACTCTTTGAAAATTTTGAATATTTTTTAATTTGAGTACAGTTTTCTTAATAGTCTTTAAAATGAACAATTGTCTTATAGTGAACAGATTGGATTTTGAAACAATGTGACACTTGGGAAATCTCTCGGATACCTCATTATTGTTTTATAACTAACTTTTGTAAACAATAGAGGTTTTAAAGTTGAATCAAAAGTTCCTCCCCATATAGAATTACCATACTGAACTAAGGATTGGAATAGAGCAAAATAAACAATTTTAGTAATTTTAGACTCAAAATACTTCTAAGCATGTACATTTTAAATTGACCACCCTTAATTTTCTACAAAGGTAGCTAATCTGAGGTGACCAGCGTAGATGCTTATCAACAAAAATACCAAGATACTTGTAATTGTTTACACTCTCATAACCTCATTGCAAGAATCACATGGATACCTGTTACAAGCATTATTCAAACAAAGCCTGTTCATATCTAGATCTCCTCTTGTTGTTGGACTGAAGGTCATACATTTGGTTTTACCAAGATTTAGTCTCAAATAATTACATTTTAGCCACTGAGAAACCTTATAGTAACCCACTTTTGTTTGCTTGATAACATCTTCCAGGACCTTCTGGAAGATAAGTGCTGTGTCATCAGCAAAACAAATTGTCTTAGACCCAACTGAGTCCAGTACACTAGGCAGTTATTAACATAGATCAAAATAAAACTGGTCCCAATACAGTCCCTTGAGGTAGACCCCATGTCACATCTCTAATCTCACTATTACTACCACCACAGCTAACGATTTGGCTTCTACCCCTTAGATAACTTTTCAAGAAATCTAACTCTATTCCTTGAATACCATTTAGATAGTTTCTGGATCATTTTATCATGTGGTACTGTGTCAAAAGCCTTGGCCAGGTCCAGAAACATTACCAAGGTTTTTTTATTTGTTTTGAAACCATTGTATATTGTCTCAGTTAAGGACTCCAATGCATCCTCGTGCTTCTACCCTGTTGGAAACCAAACTGCCTCTTATCAAGGATTTTATTAACATCTAGATATTCAACTAATCTTTTCTTTACCAATTTTTCGAAAATTTTAGAAATAGAACTTAGCAAGCTAATTGGTCTATAATTTTGAGGTATTTCTTTACTACCCCCCTTGTGTAAAGGAATAACTTTGCATGCTTGAAATGCAAGGGAAAGTATCCAGATGAAAAACAAGGTAATTTTTAGTAATTTTATATTCTAATAACCAGTTGACTACTAATATTATTAGTTTGTATTTTCTAATTCAATAGGCCCTAGATGATAAAATTTAATAATCACATACCAAATATCTAGTGTTACCCCAAAACACAGTTTCTTTGTCACATTATCAAAACTCATGCAATTCCAGTTGAAACTGTGTATCGAACTTCAAATTTTATAGCTCAGTCGTATTGGAATAAATAAAATATCTTGTCTCATATGATGAATAAATATTGCCATAGAGAAAATAATGCTCGATAATATTGCTTTCTTATCGTAGAACACGATTCTCAGGGCAATAATACAAAATCGATTTGAGAGTGTGAAAAACCAAGGAACTGTCTGATTGGTCAATGAGTTTGTTAGGTTCAGTCACACACTGAAAGCGGAGCGTGGCGTGGCGTTGAAGAGCGTCGTGAACAATATAATGTTAAGTAATGAGCTGCAACACACTGGAAGCGTCTACTCGCAGAGCGGAGCGGAGCGTGGCGTCAAACTTTGGAACAAGCTGGTTTGTTTTTTGGAGCGTCTACAAGCGGAGCATCAAAGTGTCAACGTACGAGTGCCCTATACTAATCTACATACTAGTGGTCTACTCTTGTACATAATAATGCACTTGTTCTACTACATTTTCCCACCATCTAGTACACTAGTATATTAATGTAATGCTTGCCCAAATTCCCCTGTAATGTGTATTATTTGATTATTCAAAAGAGGACATTCATCTATTGCACTTTGAAATAAAAAGTAAGGCTATTCTAATCCATTTCATTCATATTTCTTCAGCAGATATTGGATTCCTTCAATTATTAGTGACTTGTTTTTTCCAAATCAGGCTTTACTCTCGTCATAATATAATCAAAGGTTGAAGTTGACATTCGCATGTACTCAAAAAATCAGGACTCATGCTTTCTTAACACATTAAACAGATGGTGATATTCACCAAATAGTCGACGATCCAAGTTAATTCCATTAACTCACTCTGTCCTATCAGGCTTAGCTAATATCCAATACTTCAAGTAATTATTCTCACTTGAATGAAAAAGACTAAGAATTGTCAAAAACCACTGATTTATTGATAATAAGAGAGACCCGTTTCGGTTATTACACCATTCTCAATCTCTGATAAACAATTCAGAGATTGACAATGGTGTAATACCCGAAACCGGTCTTTCTTATTATCAATAAATCAGTGGTTTTTTTGACAATTTCTTAGTCTTTTTCATTCAATATGAATAATTACCACAATATCAACTTCTCAACTACACAAAAAGTAAAATTATTCTCACAAAGTAATGTCCGTGCAAACTAGACAACGCCATTTTCTAGGCCCTTGACGCTTGACGCTCAGACGCTTCCTGTGTGTATCATGAACGCTCTGACCACGCCACGCCACGCTCCGCTCTAAAACGCCACGACACGCTCCGCTACCAGTGTGGTTGTATCCTTAGGTGTCATATTACCTTCACTACTAATAGGCAGCAAGCAGTTTGAGAACCACTGTAGTATTGAAAGAAAAAAATCAAAGTAGCCTAACGATGACTCTCTTATCTGGCCTGACTGTCTGATAAAGCCCTCTATCGGTGGCCTATACACTATTTTGTTAAAATTAGTTTGCTCTAGAATACTCGAAGAGAACAAACCAATATTTTCTTTGAAAATACTTCAATAAAAATGAAGTTCAATAGTGAAATGATATTCAAGCAATCAACATAATAGGCCTGCTATAGTGTTGTATACTAGAGGGTAGCTCTAAATAGAGTTGGGGACGGAAAAATTGGCTCTGCCAAACTTTCTTGAAATCAGATTACACTCAAATATATAATTATTACCCACAGCTGGAATTGCCTATAAGAATATGTATTCATACTGAATTCTGTATTATAGAATGGAGTATAGAGTAGATATATAATTTAATTGCAAGCTGTAGTCATCATCAGCCCAAACTGGGTGGAAGATTATTAAAGTTTGAAATTAGAGTAAAAAATCTTTATTAGTGGACACAACAGGTGGAAACCCATTTCGCCTCCTCCACAAAATACAATAATTAAAAACATTACCATACAATTGAAAAACAACTGAAAATGAGAACGAAAAGTAAAATTGAAATTCAATAAATTATAAGGAATATGAGAAGTGACTGAGGTTATTAGATAAGAATGATGCACGAGAAATAGGCCTAATAGTGATAATCATTGATCAACAAATACACCGTGATTCAAAAAGAATACCACAACTTTGAAAATTGATAACTCTGCAAAGATTAAACGGAGAGTAAAGCACTATCAGTCATCGATTTGAGGAAGCTCTGAAGTTTTTTTAGTTCCTTATTTAGTCCCATTGGCACTCATCTGTCCGTGCCTATTTGAATGAAAACTATCCGAGGCAATGGATCGGCTGCTAAGCAGCTCGAGACAGAGCACTTCATCATTGGCCTCCAAGAAGCCCTGAGCTCAGCCCCTCCGATTTTTTTCTGTGGGGGTACGTTAAAGATAAAGTGTATCGACCTCCTCTACCAGCTAACATTGAGGAGCTCAAACAAGAAATAACAGTAGCTATACAAACTGTTATGCCCGATATGCTACTGAGGGTGTGCAACGAGTTCGAGTATCATTATTGATATCACTCGAGTGTCTGGAGGGGTTACATTGAACATTTGTAAACTTGTTTTATAGTGGGGAAAAACGTATTTTAATACTCTTCATTTTGGTTTATAACCCAAGCATTGGGTAATATTTGTATTATGTTTCCTTGATTAAATACAGATTTTCAAAGTTGTGGTATTCTTTTTGAATCACGGCGGTGTATAATAATATAAAATCTTATCAGCCATGCACATGTGGACATCATCCAGGAAAAAATAAAATACAAACCTTCTTATCAGTAACTTTGCTCAGAAACCATTTGAACTATCTTGCTTACTTATTGGATTAGATATCAGGATGCGTCTTGATATGGAAAGAAGAAAGTTTCCCAACTCAGCGCAAAAGTGGATAACTAATGCAGGGTGGAATTACAGTAGACATCTTCACTTTCACCAGCTTTCAGTTCTCCACACTACTAACAAGTATCCTAAAATTAGCAGCTGATTACAAATTCTAGCCTCGTACTATCTTCTCAATCCTATCTCCTCAATTCTTTCGGCTTCTGGTTGTCATGGTGATCCAACACACATACACACACACACACCACGCCACCCTGGCGTTGCCATGGTTACTAGTGGGAACACCCCCTTCCCACCCACAAATACTTAGCTTACTCCAAGTTGTGCGTTCAGTCAGTCCTCCACCGGTCACCGTGCTCTCAGCATTCGATCTCAGTTCCGTCACTGTCAAGTGACAAGTAACAAGTTGCACCATCATAATAATAATAATCATGTGTTAGCGTGCGCGCGCACACTTTTTCCGTTATTAATTGTCTAACCATCTTGCGCAGATGTGAGGACCACTGTTTCAAATTTTAAGTGACGGTTTCGTACGAAATTCAATTCAACAGGTTGTTAATGATATCAGCGCCGCAGTCGCTTTCAAACTATTAAACATTTCCTTCTGATGCCTCAATAGAAGTAAGTTTTTTGTCTCAAAAATACTAAATCTATTAAATGAATTGAACACTTATTTCTATATATATAAAAAAACTTGGCATTGATTCACTCACTCATAATCAACAGAACTAAAAATCTACTGGACCAAATGCGTTCAAATTCGGCAAGTTTGTTCAGTTGGCCATCTAGAGGCGCACTAAGAATGGATGTGAAAAAATTCCAAAGATACGCCAAAGATCTGCATTTTTCAAGCTTTTTCAAAAACTTATTGGCAAAAAATGTTCAAACTTGGTACACAGGCTCTGCTGAGATATAAAACTGTTGTATTATAAAAGATAATTGATAAAAATTGATGTATTGGAAGTTAAGTTCCGCCTTAAGTTAAGACGCCTAAGTTTTTAAGCGTTTGTGAAATATATATTTTTATAGCCTTATACATTCTCCCACAATGACGAATAAATATAAAATATTTAGTAGCTTTCTAATTGTGTGAATAAAATTATTGTGTTTGTAGAACACGACAAAATATTGTTTTTATTTCAGTCCTAGATAATTTTACAATTCTGAAATTCTATACTGGAAAGTTTAAAGTATAATCAAACTGCCTCGATTTTAACATATAGAAGCTTGAAGAACTCTTCTTTGTCCACACTCAAGAAGATCGACATTGTTTTGTTTCTCAAAAGAATATATTAATTGAATCCACATTCGTCTTAACACGAATCCAAGAATATGTCTTGAGCATTACAATGGTTGCACAAAAGCCGGTTGAATTTCATGAGAACCAGAGTCCGAGAAACAGAGAAGTCTTTTACGAAAAGAAGGCTTCTCGTGAAATTAATCATGATTAAAATTTGACCAGCTTTTGTGCAACCGGCACTAAATGTATTAATTCTTTCAACGAATCAACTCGTAATTCTCCATGAGAAATCATATTCAGATGTATAATGAGATTCATTTACTCGTATTTATCACAGTAACATGAGTTCTCTTTTCCCTTCTCAAGAACACAAAGAACAACATTATATTATAATGAGGTCATTCTCCATTTTAATTTCATTTAGGTCGCTTGGAAGCCACCATTTCAAAGTTTTGTTGAATTTTCTTCAGTATTCATTGAGATCACATGCGCTCTCTAAACATTACTCGCAAAATCTGAATTGTAAATGCAACAGAATACTAATAAGTTTGGTAATATGCGCCCGGAGTTGTTTTGATACAGTATTGAACGATTCAAATATCTCGGCAGCTAAAGGGTGGCCTATTCATATAGATGTGGCACGTTTTCATATGCTCTAGATGCTGTTAAATTATATGAATCATATAATTGACCGAGCGAAGTGAGGTCTAAGATCCAAGTCGACGGTTTTGTATTTCTCTTTATTTATGTTTATATTATTTATGTTCCGCATTTAAGGCGAAACGCAGCAATAGATTTCCATGAAATTTGACAGGTATATTCCTTTTTGAATATTTCGCGTCGACGTATACATGATATTTTTTGAAAATTTTCATTTTAAGGATAATACAAAAGAAAGAGGAGTCTCCTTCGAACGCCAATATTACAGTAAAAATCAGACTACAGAATTATTCATCATAAATCAGCTGTCGAGTGGATTATTAATCGCATTCAATGACAGATGCAATTTAATATTTCAATGTAACTTATTAAAAAGCAGACTATTAATTGCATGCAGTGAGATAACTCGAAGTAGCATAGTATTTTCTCCCGACTTTTCTCTGCTTTCAACTCGGTAATCTTTTGATGATAGTAGCATAAATGTTTACATCAAATTATTAGCATTGTCGATACAACAACCCAAACAGCCATTAGTCGTTTATACACCGATATCTCACTGACACGACAGGACAGGACAGAATTTACTCTGATGGACAGTATTAGAGGAGACTGTGGTATATAACTGCGCGAGGTCTACTGTTCACAGAACTACTAGTGTAGATTAGATTCAATATTTTAAGTGGAAGAAACTGTAAACAACTCATAGCTTTCCAAGGCTTTTTTGGCTTTACAGGATATCCAACTGTTTCAAGTCTGATACTTTATAGCATGCGTTGTAAGCAATAATAGCTGAATTCTTTTTCTGTAGATTCTCAAATAAATTGTAAATATTAATGTAGATATGAAAAATCTTATTTATTATTTTGAAATGGAAAATCTAATTTTATTCTCTTGAGGCTAATCTATTATATAATAAAGGAAAGAATCGGCGTATACACGTACGGTATGTAATTAATTAATCCTAATTTGGAACAAGGAAACATACTCGACTGTAAAGAAAACATATGATTTTATTTCAGTATAGTATGCTGTAATGAGAATCATATGTTTTTTTGTTCTACAATCAGCTGTTTACCGGCTTGATTGATTCCATGGATGTAAAACAGCTGAAATTGAATGACTATGACAAAAACTAATTTTGAACAAATATAGTGGTATTGATATCAACGTCTTCTTCTTTCAATTGCGGAGAAATACAACAACATCTCATACCATACAATCAAATTCAGACTTCATCTAAAGTCGTGTTAGAAAACATAATGAAAGTTGCAGTTGTCACGTGGTATTTTAGCACCACAAAATATTTTTGAAATGAAGTATTGAACTCTAATGGAATTATAAAATAGAAAGGAAAGATAGCCTAGTCAAAGTACCACTCAAGTAAAATCGAATGTTATTAGCGATAAAGAGTAATATTATCTAAAGCGATAAGAGAAAACATGCATAATTGTAATTCAACAATAATGAGGATCCATTGGCAGAATTAAAAATTATAAAGTTATTCACGAATAACAACGCATCATCACAATAATTGAACTACTGCACTGATCAATTTGAAATTTTGCATATATAGTTTCTTAATTTACCGAGGATGGTTACAGGCCTATTTCAAATTTTTCATAATTTCAGTAGGCCTATTTCAAATTTTTCATAATTTCAGTAGGCCTACGGTACGTCAAATTTTTCATTAGACCATTGCGGAGCACGGGTTACCTGCTAGTTAGTAATAAGTAAACATTGAATGAAAAAGACTAAGAAATTGTCAAAAAACCACAGATTTATTGATACTTAGAAAGACCGGTTTCGGTTACTACACCATATCACCGTGGTGATATTCACCATACACCATGGTGTAATAACCGAAACCGGTCTTTCTAAGTATCAATAAATAAATCTGTGGTTTTTTGACAATTTCTTAGTCTTTTTCATTCAATATGAATAATTACCACAATATCAACTTCTCAACTACACAAAAGTGAATAAGTAAACATTTGAAAGATCATCATGATAATGAATTCAAACTGGATTGCTTGTGTAAATCTCTAAATAGAGCCAGAATAAGCCAGTTGGAGACTAAACCACAGTATACAATATTAGTATTAGTTAATTTCATCCTCCCATAACACATAATTATAATCAAATCTAAACTTAATCATTCAGACCTCGCTTATTAATGTCCTGATTTCATGTTAGCGTCTTTCATGTGTCATGTGTATCTGATTTTGGATAAATACTAAGAAACCCTTGTGAAGCTCAAGTCTAGAATGGAAATAGGATGGTAGAATTTTCTAACCTTTTTTATCTTTAGTTGAATTTATCATTTTTACACATCTCCACATACTCCCTCTTCAGACTTTTATTATTTTAGTCATTTCTCACAATAATTACTCTCTCACTTTTCTCTTAGAATTAATTTTTTCTCTCTGTATCCCTTCTACTTCTTTATTGGTAACATTCTATGAAAGACACTTATTCGTTCTCTCTTCACTCACTCGTTTTCTTATTCTCTCTCTCAGACATCGGTTTCTCTCTCACTCTCTCTCTCTCACACACTCTTAATTAAATCCCACCCCATAACATTTGTTTCATTTATCTATTTCGAATCATTAATGCAATATTGTACTCACTATTACTCTTCTAACATCATTCATCCCATAATTCTAGATTTAAATCACATATTCACATGTTATAATATTCCCGACAGCTCTATTCCACCACAACCCGGTCGTGTGTTGATGGGGAGGATATTATTTTATATCCTTCTTAGGGAATCGACAATTATTTGTTAAAACAACGCCGATTTATGAATTTACATTACAATTTTATATTATCGTTATTCTAATTGTATTTAATCTTTATTGTCATTGATTTATTTTTTATACTTTGTAAAATTCGTTGAATAAGTAGCATTACCCTCATTCAATGTAAATTAGTGTATAAGCCAGTAAATATTGTAACATACATAAATAAAGAAATCTAATCTAATATCTTGTTTTCTCTCATGCTCTATCACGCACTTGAACTCTGTTTAAGTTTTACAATATGAAAAATCCACTCGTTCTTTCTCTCTGAGAATCACATTCTTTAGGCGACAAATTGAAGTTCTTCCGTGAGTGCCTTTCATTGTAAGTGATAGTTACATACGTTAGAACTTGAGTCTGTTGTTGTATAGAATATAAATATCGTATTTCATTACAATTTTACAGTTTCATTACAATTTGAGTGTCAATGACTGAGTAATGATGCCAATACTGTCGTTTTTTATGACCTAGTAATTCTAATTGTGAAGTAAAGTTCATTAAACGCCAGTTGTAATTGAAGGAAGTCATTAAACTATGATTGAGAATGAATGAATTGGTAACAAAATATAAGTTTGATTCTTTATTCATTCATTTATACAATAAGTTCATTATCGAAATGATAGGTAGAGGAAAAATAAGGTAACCTTGTGCTATTCCGCTCACAAATTTAGATAACACATAGTCCGGAATAGGTTAAGTCTTGTAGTTCTTCAATTCACAAAATTTTCAGTCCTCAAGTATTTTCACAAAGTGGATTATCAAATTTAGATGCTTCAAAATAGAATAGATTGACATTTCTCTCTAGATTCAAGAAAACTATTCCAGTCAATGACACTGAGCCATTGATTATGACATTGAATTTGAATACTTTCAATATTACAAATAGATGAGTCTGTAATCTTGAATTAGAAAATCTTGGATTCTGAAAAGTGAATGTGAAAACTGATGAACAATAAGTTCTTCAAACGAAAAAAGGCACTTCTTCATGAGAGCCAACTTAAAGAGAGAGATAATAGGTATTGGGGATTATTCAAAGAGGCTGTAACGAGTTAATTTGAAGCACGCTCCAAAAACGAGAGGTCCCTCGCACATGGGAATGGCTTGCTACCCTTTCTCCTCCAAGAAGGAGTGACTTAACAAATTATCCTGTCTCTGAAACTCTCCCTCTGCCATTACTTCTACTTTTCCATCTCCCAACGGAAATCTCTCATCTCTTTTCACATCATTCCAGGCGAACCAGAGATGCAGTACTTTATTTGAGGTCTGTATTACAGATTCAAGCTGCGGTGGAAATAATTCCGAAATAGCTACTAGCATGTAGCGGCAGCTGGTTTTGGCCAGGGATGGATGATGGGGGAAAGGGGAACATGTTAGTGTAATTGGATGAGAAACGTACCTGAAATCTGAGCGCAGATGCTCTCCACTACTACTGTACCGTAGTAGAGCAATAGCGACTTCCACCACAATTATTGAGTTGTCAAATCTGAATATAAAGTGGAAGCAGATGACTTTGTTGTTAACTTGGAGCTCTTCTCTTACTTACAGAGTCGGAGAATGCTTTGAGACTGAGATGAATATCATAGTTACAAAAGCGCGAATACAGATTGAGACTTCAGATGAGAAGATTTCAAAATTTGGGCGTGTACTACTCTTACTTGCAAGATACTTGTTGAAGCGATGCACTCTCTTGAACAGTTTGTTTTTGGCTGTGAGCTGAGATCACCAAAGAACTTTTAGTTCCAATGAAGTTCCTATAGAAAATACAAATTTCGCAAAATTATGAAATTCAAAGATCGAACTTTATTTCATAATAGGGCTTTGTTTTCTGGTTAGCATTTGTAGACATTTGTAGATGAATAATTCAATTATTCTTGTTTCATCTTACTTTCGACTGCGTCATGTAAGATATGGAATAAATAATACTCTTCATATCAACCAACCATCTTTATTTTAATAAATTCAAGACTAGACTGTTATTAACGTTCTGGTAACTAATGTATTGAAATCATATGATAATAAATATCATCTGTAACAATAGGCATATGTATTGTGTCCAATAATGTTGCTCACATAAGCTCTCCTTGTGAGTGAGTAATAAGATGAGATATTGAAATGAACAAAAACAGATGAGATTTGATCCCACGACTCTTGCAACTGCAGCAGCAATTTATCCAGTCGGAGCTTACAACTAACCAACCATATTATATCTTACAAAAATTGAAGAGATACTCATTCAAAATAAGCTGTGTACAGATGTGAGCGCCGTGAACACGCACATTTCACTTTCGTAAGCTGATGTTCACCTTATTATATATGTATTTGTACAGAAACAGTAAGATACAGATATAATGAAAAGTGAAATGCGCGTGTCCGTGGCTCCCAAGTCTGTACGCATCTATAGATCTACATGCACCTATAGTGAGGTCCACGATATAATGGCAGTGGAGAAAGATAGGAGAAAAACGTTGCCGAACCTTATTCTTGTCAATGAGTCACCTTCTATAGACGGTGCATATATACAGGTTTATTGATGTAATATCAACTGTTCATTCTCGTTTGGGATAATAAATTTTATTTTATCAAGCAATAAATTTTTTTTTTTCATAATGAATTTACATAATTAAGATGAAATATTTTGTTAGTTAACTATCAATTCTACATTGTTAAGAGACGATCTGGCAGCAGAGCAAAGCGAGAAAGAGATAGCTCTATCCGCATTGTTGAATGAAAGACAAGGATATCAATACCATTGCTAATCAAACACTGCCATTATAACGTGGACCTCACTATAGAATGTATAAAAGTACACCTAACAAGTGCACCATATAAAGGTCGTATAGTGTAGTAGTAAAAATGCAATTGTAGATTCGTACTTGTCTCTAATTTGCTGTTTACCAATATCATAGAGAAACGATAGCATAAGTAGATATCCTATGGTATAGGGCGTTTATGTCGCAACTTTTACTGTTATCCCAAGCTGATAGTTCACGTAGCTGATAGTTCCTATGCAGCTGTAGTCTCTCAAATTGTGCCGCTCATATACTATCACCCCAACAAAACAGTAAAAATTGACAATAATCGACAGAAATCAGCTTGAGATAACAGTAAAAGTTGCGACATAAATTCCCTATACCATGGGATATCTACTTACGCTATTGTTTCTCTATGCCAATATTCTTTTCCACATTCACTGGACTAACTGAAACATATTTGTTTTTTATTAAATCTATTCTTTCATACAGTAGTAGTACTATGACTTTGCAATGAAATTCCGCCAATTTCAGACGGTTCCCTGATTCAAAATCGTTCCAAAGATTTCTAGCTATATTTAATCTTGAAATCAAAATCAATTTCCGTATTTTGACATTTTTGCGGGAAATCCTTCTTGATCCACATCATTTGTGATTCTCAGAAAGCCTCCGTTTTTCACAAGCAATGGAAACATCAAATTCTCCTTCATTGAACTCAGATTCTGACAAGAAATTAATCATTTTTGTTCCTTTGTTTTCAGTAGCTTCACCATCATGCAGACGAACGTGCAGATTCATGGCAAGAGCATACGTTCGTCGCCAACTCCTCAATCTGAGAATTACGTGGGAAGAAGTTTGAAGGTCAGAAATTTAAAAGTAAAATGTTCATTCCGTTTTATTAGTTTATTTAGTAATCCTCATTATTTCATGGAAATTAATCAGTAGGTAGTACTGAATCTAATCTACAGTAATTTAGCAGTATGTTTCATGTGTTGGGTAATTAGTTTGAAAACATATATAGGCAAGTTTAATCCTTTAAGAAGGGTAAACGCTGCAGGGCAATATATTCAGGTATTTTTCTCCCAATTAGTATCAGTTTCTGTTCATCTGTCGACACTCTATTAGTTTTATTTTCTCTCTTTTGTTAACATATTTAATCTCACTATAGTTTCTTTATTTTTCAAACCTCTTCTTCTCCTTTATTTGCTTAGTTTGTTTTTCACCTTTTTTTAACGACTCAAGTTATCAAATTCATTGAAAATTGAGAACTAGTCTCGGTTATTCAGTGTAACAATGTGCTACACTAACTCATCATGTATCAATACGTTCACCAACTAGTGAACTCAAACTCAATGAAAAAACTCGAATTTACTTCAGATTGATAGCAGTGAAGGAACCGACACTGGCTCCTCTATTTGAAAAAAAGAGGTTGTGACACAAGCTCGGGATTTAGTTAAGTTCTAGACTTTAACTAGCTTTAAACTCTGGAGTCAGAAAATTAGCTTTCCGAGTCAGAACGTTAACGTAGTCGAGGACTCAAATAGACGCTGGAGTTTAGAGATCACGCTAGACCCTGGAGTTTATAATTTCGCTTTCTGAGTGAAGGGCTTATAGGTCCAGGACTTGAATTAGATTCTCGCCTCTTTCCGAGTCAAGGATTCACTAAAATCGTTAAGTCCAGAACTTGAAACAGCGTGATTTTAATCCCTCGACTGAGTTAGGTTTTAAAATTATGTTCTGGACCTAAACTGTGCAAAAACATCTCAGTTATTGTTTTGGAGTAGATGAATAGCCAAATGAATGTCTTGGAATACGTCAATTATTTGGATTAGTACATCTAAATTCATAATATATAGTTTACAAGTCTATTTTTAAATAAACTCAGAATTATGCTTAAAAAACTAACCTTATTTCAGGACTGTGACATAACGAAAAAAAATAATACAAGGATTGACTTGGAATTTTATATTCCAATGTGAATGTTATTAATCAATGTCATATTCAGCATATTGATAATAAAAGTATTACAATAATAAACTATTATTCCAGTTTTTTTCAAAACTAATACGTTTTCAAACTCAATAGCCTACTAGTATATTTATTCCAAAATTACTGGTTAGGATCAATGATCAATAATAGCATAACGTAAAATGAAATATTTATTCATTCATGTTTCAAAAGGTGCTTTGAATAGGCCTACAAAGAAATCGAAGCGTAATAATTGTTACAAAATAGTTTGGAGAGCATATTCATTTGAATTAGCCCGCTTCAAACTGCTATGGGCTATAGTGCCAACAATACAACAACAAAAAATTGAGAATTCCCCTAATGATTTTTGCTTCAAGTCCTGGACTCAAATAAGTCGAGAACTTAATAGACCCCAGAGTTTAGAAGATAAACCTGTGACTCAGAAAGTCGATTTAGACCCGAGAGCTTATTTTAGATCTGGACTCTGTAAGTCCAGATCTTATAGATCCCGAGCTCGGAAACCAGCATTATTTTTATTCATCACAATATCAGCTTCACTTCTTGACGAAAGTGATAGGTCAGTCACTGTCAGTGAGTATCCAATTTGTGACATGGGAAGGTACAGAAAGCGACAGGAATAACCCAATTAGTCACCGTACTCCAGCACAAGTGATAGAATGCAGGTCTACAAACTACAGGTCCAATCTTACAATATTCCCAGAGGTTACATGATGAGGAGCTGTGAACATCGTGCGTCCGTCATAAAAAACTTATTGGAAAAGGTAATTCTGTGATCGGTACACGAGTTTAACAATCTCCATTTGCTGGCTGGAGTTGTTGAACATCCTGTGGAGTTTTTTGGAGGCTTTTCCTCGGTGAAAACCGGGGAAAACTCAACTTCTCCTAAGGTAAAAACCAACCTGGCGGAGGTTTTTCATAGCTGAAATCATAATTGAGATATGTTACCCGTGTTAAATGATGGAGAACTGAAGCAACCATACTGACCAATGTAAACTATGTTTAAAATTTTCAGGTTCATAGGAGATATAAATTTCACTTGAAAATGGCATCAATGTTAAAACATGTTGTGATAAAATAATTCAAAAAGGGTACTGAGATTTCTATTACAACTAGCCCTATACAGAAAAGAGATCATAGGAGATAATTCTACAATGAGATAAAGAGCAATAGTCAATCATTGACATCGATATGGGCATTTAAAATCCCTTGTGGTCAATATTCAATCAAACCTTTTCAATTAAATAAAAAGGAGAGTGAATCGAGTTTTCTAGTCTATTTACTAAGCTATTCCCTTGGGATTTTACTCAGACGGCACAATCGAATCAAACCTGCCACTATAGTTCTATTGAAGTTCTTGTTCTATTGTGACGCTAATCTAATTTGAAACTCTGGAAAACTCAATCTCTTCGCCAATGCATGTACTCTATACAAATCTCATCCACGTTAGATATAAGAAATCTCGAATTTGTAATGGCAGGAAATTGCATACAAATCTCTCAATGAATGAAAAATTAGAAGATCAACATAATATTTAATAACTTGAAAAGTCTCTTAACTGGAAATCATTATTTAAAAATTCGACTGAGTCACTGTCAATGTTGTAGAACCGTTCCATAATGAGGTAAAAATACCACCTACTTCTTCAAACAACAGCATCAGTAGTAATTTATCAATATTAATAAATTATATTTAATTTCATTAAACGCATCATCAATCAATAATTAAGCAGACTGTTTATGAATCACCTTTCTCCATTCCAATTATTTGTGGATGACAATATTTTAGTGTCAGCTATGAGATCTAGTACGTCACTAAACATCGATCTATCGCGTGCTATTAAACTTGCTAACACTAACAAATCGTAAACACAATAATAATTACTGATAAAAGATTGGAGTCAACCAAAATTTGTTCCTAATAAGTTCTTGATATTCCTTCAAATGTGTACGAAAATAACTCTAATAAATTCATCCAAAAATGTGTGAACTAGAGCTGTGTCACTAGAGCTTGAGCATCTGATATTTCCTTTCCAATATTACAGGGTACGGGGAACAATACTAATTAGAAGGTAATAGAGGTGCTGTTATATTATGCACAAATGTTAGGCACACACAGAATCTACTCTATTACATTAGGTGAACTGTTAGGCTCAACTCACACTTACGCGACTCAGGTCGAGAAGAGACTGGACTGTAGTCGAGAGCATGTGTTTCCAAATGGTGACACTCAGACCAGTCGATTCTAGTCTCCGCGTCTGTCAAGACGTCTGACTCGATTCAAGTGGAGAGCATGTGTTTCCAAATGGTGACACTCAGACCAGTCGATTCTAGTCTCCGCGACGTAACCATTTGAAAACACATGCTCTCGGCTAGAGTCGAGTCGCGTAGACTCGACAGAACCTAACCTGAGTCGCGTAGTGTGAGTTGAGCATTAAACCTATGAAAGACATTTCTCAGTTCTATTTCTCATTTACTCATTTCTCAGTTTTATTTCTGTGTGGACTTCGGTCTCAATATGTGAGTAATTTGATATGGGATTTATTGGTGTTAAGAACTTTCTCCTGGTAAGTAACTCTATTTAGAATCAGCTCATTCTTTCAGGAATCCACTGAATTTCGATTTCGTTATTCAGGTTAGCTCGAAGTTTCTCTATCTGTCATATAAGTAATCTTTTTTCTCTTTGAAACAAACCAAACGTTTTCTAACCAAAACCTCTTCAGTTTTATTTTAATATTAACCATTATTTGGTTAATTTCAACTACATTATTTTGATATTCGATATTTTATAGCCTAACAACAATCATACGGTGATTACGTAATGATGTTAATATGATTTGGTACGTATGTTACTGGTATGATTGAAAATGGCTAAATAAAAATACTAATCATGAAGAAATTCTTGAAAACTCAGTTTTATATCAAAAATAGTTTATTTGTTTTATATTTCATAGGTATTGTATATAATGAATATTCGTATTGTTTGTAGAGATCAATATTACTTGAACTTGAATGGCAGGCAGTCATTCACTAAAACATGCACTATCTGAATGCTACTACTACTCATTGACTCTACGGCCCTTGAAGAGCCTTGGCCTCCTCCACAAGCCTTTTCCATGAATGTGTGTCCTGTGCTCGCTGTCTCCACCCTCTGACGCACAAGGATTGAAGGTCTGCCTCCACGTCGTCCAACCATCTCCTGCGTGGTCGGTCCCCCTGGTTGCTGATACAGAGACATACGTGCTGTACGGGTTTCCGGCATATGTTCCACTTGGCCCAACCAACGAATTCTTGCTCTTCTAATTTCAGTAACAATGCTCGGTTGCCCATACAGATTATAGAGCTCATCATTTTTCTGAGTCGCCACCTATCAGCCTCTAGCACTGGCCCATAAATTCTTCTTAGAATTTTCCTCTATTTGACTATCTGAATACATGCTACGAATTTCATTGCCAATCATATCACCAAAACAAAATTCAATCTATACTGTAGGGGTATGCTTGACACATACGCATGCCACTACATAAGCATAGAATACAAAAGCTTGAAAGCTACTGGTGATCAGAATTATTATTGGTATTAAAATGATTAAAGCTAAAAGGCATTAATTTCATGTTCAAAAGTTTGTGACCACACAAACATATTGAACCTTCATGCAAATAAAAAAAGTATTGTATTCACAGCTTTGTTCCTTATTCAACTATTATACAAATCAAGATATACTTATGAATATTTGCGGTCTCATTCCAAGAAATGACTAGGATTCGAGGTTGTTGTTATCGGCTGGGTTCTGTGAGTGATATGGTGAAAGGAAGGGTGAAATAGTGGAGAGAGGTTTCTGAGGAGGAGGTGGAGTAGGTTAAGGAGGAGGAGGAGGAGTAGGAGAGTAGGTTAAGGAGGAGGAGGAGGAGGAGGAGGACGAGGAGGCAGAGAGTGGAAATTGATCTGCACGTGAAGCAGAGAAGGAATAATAGAGTGCAAGAATGCGAAAAATGGCCACTACAAATTCCCCACATTCATTCCTATTGCAGGTCTCAGGCAAGTGGTATTTCTATTATTCAGGCGTTTGCCCCGCTGCTCAATTAATTCGGTCGAATTTCTTCGCTGATCCCTGCCATTAGAGTGAGGAATGAGCCACTCAGTCAGTCACAATCACTTATATTCAGCTCTAACTGGTTATTTGGAGTCATGCAACCCGTTCAAGATACCTCAATCAATCAAACTCATTCGTTTTGGGTTCAAACGGCTCAAGTCCCATCTTTCACCGGCGAAAAATATTTTAAGCGAAACTAATCAGGAGTATGCAGGTATCATTTTCCCTCAAATATTACCCGTAATTATTTAAAAGACATATATTTATCTAGCAGCAATGTTACTTTCTTATATAAACTATAAATATATAGCTACATTTAGCATCACAAAACGGAGTTTAGCACTTCAACAACCCATAACTCTCTTATTAGACCACTTAAAAAGTTCAGTTGCCACTTTCTCTCACTCTTATAATGATCTTAACAATTATATTGAAAAAGATTATCCAATTTAAAGTGTACCGAACAGACTTAAAACATAGGCTAATAGCACATTGGAACAAATGGTTTTTGGAAAACTCTATCTTTCATTTATTCAACAATACGTATATCATTATTATATGAAAACTCTTTCTTCACCATCCAATATTTATTGTTTCCACAACTCATTTTCAATGAA
>NC_052518.1:6987590-7080971 GCF_014356525.2 Nilaparvata lugens
TTTACATCAAAATTATGCGTAATAGGCCTAAGTTGATATGCTATTATTAACTGAAAGTATGATATTCTTATACTTATTTGATATCAATGTGTTCACTTCAAAAAATATATATGTTTGAAAGGGAAAGCTTTCCAACTAGCAATTTTGAACACTGTATGAAACGTTCATCTCAACAAACGTACTCATTAACTCATTGACGTCACAATCTCACTCACCCATTCATTGATTCACATTAATTAATCATCCTTAAACATCACCACCATAGAGTGCAGGCTAATCAACTGAAATCACCCATCCATGATCCGCGATCATCCATCCAAACTGTGACCATGTTGATATAGGTCCAGATGTGTCAACAAACCAATGTTCGTAGCTCTCAATATGGCTCCCGTTTGCATCCTTGACTCTAGTGATACGCTTCAAGTATCATGAAGTCAAGTGTTCATTCGGTTTTCCAGTAATTTTTCCTTTAACATGTTCAGCTCAATGAATAATTGAGATCATAAATCAGTGTTCCCGTTTTCATTTAATTCAATTTGATTCAAACCTCGATTGAATATACCCCGTTATAGTACCTACATTTTCTCTGCAGTCCTTGAAACGTCCATATAGTATTCAACCTTAATATATTACAAGATTTCAATTTCCAATGTATCTATTTCAATTTTCACATTACATTTCATCAAGTACATATATAATAACCTCTCTAGCTATTTAGAGGTATACAGTTAGAAAATTTACAGACAATAATTCTTTTATAACTCTTTGATAATTCCAATGAACACCAAGTGAACAACAGAAGTTAGAAAAGAGTTCAGTGCAGATTGTCGGTACACTTTTTTAGCATCCCACTTTGTCACAGAATTCTGATACACAGATATCCATACAGAAAGCATTTGCTGCCAACTTGATTTTCATCGTCTCAGCCACACATACACAAATTACATGTACATTACACAAAGGCATGTACGGTATTATATTAATTACATTAATTATTACATTTATTCCAGTTTTTGGTTTTCTGGGCTGTTTCAATTTATTTGTTTTTTTATCTCATGCGCTACAGGCAGTAGTTTCAGTATTGTTTTAGCAATCTTAATCACCTAGACTAGACTCACAGCTTTTTTTTCATACTAGTTTATTTTTATTTTTATTATTTATTATCTAAGTTGATAATATTTTTACCTTGTTAATTATACTTTGATTATCTGATCACACAACGGATACGTGATCAGTATAATTTCCAAGATACTATTTAATTTCTACTTTTGTAATTTGTAATTTGAGGAGGAAATAAATTAATTATTCATTCATTCATTCATTTATTCATTTTAAGGCTACAATCAAGATTTGTCTAGTTACTCTGCTCCAACTCATTTTGATTTTGACTTTTTCATAATAATAATTATAACCTTACTTTCATCAGATTATAAACACAATATCATCAGGAAATTAAACATTACAAGAAATAACTCAACAAATACATTTTTTCCACTATTTTCAAATTTGAACCCTTAATTGCTCAAAATCATACATCATATTTTTATGTGTTTCCATTTAATCTTGTTGAAAATGACTTAAATTATCTAAAAAACAAATCCACTTATACTAGGCTCAATTCAGTGTTTATAAATAATATAACATTCTGGAAGTAAACTACTAGCTTCAAATGCATTTTGAACCATAGCCAACTTACTATAACATTGAATCAAATATTCTAACCTCATTAGCATTTACAACGGGTAAGTCATTCGATAATTTCAACCAGAATAATCTAAAGTCATGCTAGTTATTTTTAGTACAGGCCTCGTGATGATACTTTTTTTTTTGAGTGGTCGCTTGAATAAGAATAAGAATGTTTTTATTCCTTTGAGCACATAAAAATGGCAATTGGAAACGTCAATAATACAATATAATACCATAGAGAAACAATAGCTTTAGTAGATATCCCATGGTATAGGACGTTTATGTCGCAACTTTTACTGTTATCTCAAGCCTATAGTCCACGTAGTTCTTTTCCGTGAAGCTTTATGACGCTGGTAGTCTCTCACATTGTGCCGTTCATACACTCTTAGCCGGTCAAAACAGTAAAAATCGACAATAATAGACAGTAATCGGCTTGAGATAACAGTAAAAGTTGCGACATAAACGCCCTATACCATGGGATATCTACTTATGCTATTGTTTCTCTATGATAATACTAATAATAATATAAAATTCATTGATTCAATCATACAATTACTATAAAAACGTGGAAAATCTAGTACATGTTTACAAGTATAAAATGTAGTGATTTTATATACAATCACTTAAAATGTACTATATCGAGTTTCCACTGTTGTACATGATTTATGATGTAGAATAACTATAGTAAGATAAGTAGAGAACAGTTTTGAACAAGTATTATCCATAGTGTGAATCAATGAAATTAATTATGTTTAAAACCTTGAAAAAGGTTCAATCAATGTTAACTTTTTATCCACTTTCACGCTATTTTGTACATAATCCATCTCTCACTACTGTTTGTTAAACTTTAACCGATGTATGAGACTAATAATATCGATGTTTATGAACTCTAATCGATATCCAATAGGTCGATTGGATAAACAGTAACAATTGCTCATTCCAAGTTATTTTCGAGCAAATGCTAGGATTCGAATCAGCTGAACAGCTGATGGACTCAGCTTTTGCTTATAAATTTTACGGAAACTTGGAGCACAGTATTGTTTCTCTAATGAAACGTTGTTCATTACTCCGAGCTTCTAGGTAATCCTAGAGAGCTGGCACTTCATTATTCAACTTAATTTTAGGAATATCTTGAAGCTTATGAGTTATGACTAGTTGCTAGTCACTAGATTCTATTAGCTTTTATTCAATCGACCCTTGTTTCACAATGTAAATTGTTTATCGGGAAAAGTTGGTGGTGTTCAGTCAAACAATTTGAAACTCAGCTGATAAAAAAGGGATTTGTAATAATAAATTCAAAAAGAAGTGATTGAAATGTCTTATATATTCCTTTTCTTATAACCGAAAACGGATTTCTGCTGGCTGAACTTGAGAACCCTATTCTTCACTCAGTTGAATGCCAATCGATGGGAAAAGCACAAAACAAAAATCTGTTCATATCGACGGGAATCGTAGAGGGCTGAACACATTACTAGCAGGGCCCTTCTACATATATGCACCCACTCATACACATATGCATACTGGACATATAACCTACTTCACGCAGCAATATATCATTCCATGGGAAAGCGATTTTCATCTGAAGCCAATCGCTTCAATACAATGCATTCAAGGTGATTCAACGCTGTATTTCTTGTTTTTTTTCGTTGAGAATAATGCTCACATGAGCCTCCAGTTTGAGAGTGGATGATAGTGGATGAATGTGGAGTTTTTGGTGGGTTTTGAACAAACTGGTTGTATTAGAAACATTTTGTTTTACCTCATAACTTGGAGAGTTTCAGCTACAAAGATTCCACAAATAGGATAGCTGTGACATTGATGTATCGGTTTAACATGATGATATTGGCTGGATGATACACTTTCAAAATATTGTGACTCACTTTCAGAGATAAAGGATTATCATAGACTGATTGAGACCTCATTGTAACAAGTGTGGAATGAATGTTGTACCCTAACTACATAGCCTAAACTATCTTTTACTTCCATAGTTCATCAATTTGTATAGATGAATGAACTGTTCTGTTACAAGTATTGTAAACAATACATTTAATTTGAGAAAAGTTTGTGTAGGATGAAGCCTACATAGGATAAGTGATTATCATTGTGACATCATTGCAACATGTGTGGAATGAATGTCGTACCTTAACTAAATAAACCATTTCTTATTTCTATAGTTCATCAATTTGTACAGATGAATGAACTGTTCTGTTACAAGTATTATAAACAATAAATTTAATTTGAGAAACGTTTGTATAGGATGAAGCCTACATAGGATAAGTGATTATCATTGTGACATAATTGCAACATGTGTGGAATGAATGTCGTACCTTAACTAAATAAATCATTTCTTATTTCTATAGTTCATCAATTTGTACAGATGAATGAACTGTTCTGTTACAAGCAATGTACACAATGAATTGAATTTGAGAAAAGTTTGTGTAGGATGAAGCATACATGATTCGAAGTATGTGTGTGTGGAAATGATAGAGATGATAATGGACACATAGTTTCAGGTGGGCTACGAACTAACGTGAAGTAATTTTGAAGCTTTTTACCAAATTGCTTCTTCGCACAACGCTCCAATCTCTGTATGTTCTTGAAATCTAGGACTCCGTTGAATAATGTACCGTACTTTGTAACATTCTCCAATAATTAGATTGGTATCGCAAGTATTGCAATATCACTTTTTGTGTAGTTGAGAAGTTGATATTGTAGTAATTATTCATATTGAATGAAAAAAGACTAAGAAATTGTCAAAAAACCACTGATTTATTGATAATTAGAATAATTATAAACTGTTTATCAGAGATTGACAATGGTGTAATAACCGAAACCGGTCTTTCTAATTATCAATAAATCAGTTGTTTTTTGACAATTTCTTAGTCTTTTTTCATTCAATATTGCAATATCGGATGATGGTCTCTTGATAATTTTGTCTGTGAACACTTTTGAAATCTGCAGTTTAGATAATAAATTGGTGACACTTTCTATGACTTCTTGACAAGTTGTTTTTGCCACTTAGAACGTGAAGCAGTCACCCTTCCAACAAGAGTACCTACAGCACGTTACTAGAGGCTTAAATCGTAGAGTCGCACGTGTAGCCATAGTCTGTGCAAATTTACTTCTGACTTGAGATGGACATGCGCAGCAGACAGCTTACAGCGGGAGAGAGATACAGAGGCGCCATTTTGAAGCGGCCAGCGTTCTCCAACTTCTAGTGACTGTTCATGTGCTCATGCTACACATGCGAAGTTTCCTGTCTGAAAGCATTCAGATAACTGACAAATTGGCAACTGCGCTTCTACCTAAGACTCTGTTAATCACTGTAATTGGCTGATTTCCCTTCATTTCTCTGCGCTGCATATTCCTACAAGTCCGAAGTAAATTTGCACGGACTATGGTATTTTTTTTGAAATCTCATCAATTACATCAGAAATCACAATCAAACCTATGCGATTTCTCCTATTATTGTGGCTAATTGCAGCCACACATTTAGCTCTGTATGATTGATAATGCTTGTAGAATAATGTATCATACTGTCTCTGTAATGCCTACTGCTGAATCAACCTCTTCCATTATCAAGTAATCATGTTACATTTTACTCTGAGAGCAGTTGAAAAAGCATCATCAATATCATCATATCATACATACATACACATACATATCATATAATACAATATTTTGTTGCACACATTTAATATTTATAAAAATGACGATAGGTTATCCGAATTTGACTGGCTTCAGTGAACGATTCAGGTAAACACTAAACCATACTCATTCTACAGACTCTACAGTGAATAGTGCATATATACTACTAGACCACATTTATACTAGATAATATCCAGCTAGACTACATCCCATTCAACTGGACCAAATTCAACTAGAGTATATTCAAGTAGACTACACTCAACTAGACCAAATTCAACTATAGTCTGTGTAAAATAAGTTGAGACTTGGCCCTCCATCCGAAGAACTTACAAGGTTGCCGATTCGTGTAAAATTGCAACTTTCTCAAATTTCCAATTCAACGTCAGAGTTGGATGTAGAATATCATCCCCGATATCCTAGTAGTGCTAAAAAAGTTTCAGGGTTGAAGAATAAAAAGGAAATTTAATTTTCATGATAAAATTAGAAACATCGCAAAGATTTGTTTTTCTTTTGAATATCACTTCTCTCAGAATCATGGGGCGTCGTAATGCATAATAAATTTATGTCAAATTAACGGGGATAATGTCTCCTTCCTATTGGTGTCTGGATAATTTTCATCCGACCTATAGTTATTTTTTTATTAATGATTATGTTCGTCAATGTCGAGACATTACGAGCAGGAAACATGAAATTTTCGACATGCTGGAAACTTTTTTGTTTCAAAAGATAAGTGGATGGTGAAAGCGAGAAAGTTTCTCAGAATTAATTAAAATTATTTTTTCACTTATCAAAAGTAGTCGGGAAATCGTAGTTTGGTCTCCAACAATTATTTTAAAGTTAGGAGAGCGGCTGCATGGTATGCATTGTGTACCAAATTGTATGCTAAAGGCTGGCAATTTACAAGATATTTGATTGAATTATTTCAAACGCAAGCAGCTGATTACCTCTAGTAAGGCTGTAATGAAACACTGCTTGGATTATTCGAGGAGAAGTTGTAATTTTCACTATTTATAATCATGTGGCTTGCAGTTGCTGAACTTTTCAATCATTCTGTATTTTGTTTTTGTTGATCCCAGCTATTGATAGCATATGGTAGCTCACCATTCAGCCGCTATCCTTGACTTGAAACTCCTGAGAGGCCAAAATTCGTTCTTCCGAGTACGTTTGACAATTGGAAAAGTAATTTCAGTTATTTCTGAGAAACTTTCTCGATTTCTCCACCTACTTATCGTTTGAAACAAAAAAGTTTCTAGAATGTCGAAAATTTCATGTTTTTCTGCACGAAATGTCTCGACATTGACGAACATAATCATTAATTAAAAAATAACTATAGGTCGGATAAGAATGATCCGTACATCAATAGAAAGGAGACATTCTCCCCGTTAATTTGATATAAAATTATCACGCATTACAACGCCCTATGATTCTGAGAGAAGTGATATTCAAAAGAAAAACAAATCTTCACAATGTTTCCAATTTTATCATGAAAGTTAAATTTTCTTTTAATCCTTCTCATATGTCACCTGGTCATATGAGACATAAATATGAATCATATATTTATCTCATATTGATACGGATTTTAGAGTTTTTAAATTGAAAGTTCAATGAAAAGTATTTTGTCTTTGAACAATCTTTTGTCATCGACAGAAAGATTGTTTATTTTATTTGTTGTCAATATTAACGTTAGCTTCTCTCTGTTTTTAATAACAAACATGCGCGTGTGCGATAGATAGAAATATGTACTTGAGATGGCTTTCATGTTAGGCATTGACTGAGTTTATATTAATATCCAAAATTTAGCTTTTGGGGCAGAGTTCGTTCGTTGGGACTGTGATTAAAGTCCGGCTGTTCTGGTGAAAAGGATAGATTGTGCTCTTGTTTTATAATACAGTTTTCCTGTCGCAGTTCGGGCAGTTTAAAGATAATTGTATTATTGAATAAGACGGGATCTGAACCCACTTCACTAGATCAGTTATTTATATTTTTAAAAATAATAATTAACGTCGCGTTTCGACCAGTCAAAGGGAGAAGCCATCTTCGAAAAGGTAGGTGTTATCCTTTCGAGTTTTCTTTTTAATTTTTCATAACCGCAAAGATTGTATCTTTAGCAGCAAGCGAGTAGCTTCCCCATTAATTTCATTTCAATATTGTTTTTTTATAATAAAGTAATATTGATTTTTTAAATGTAAAAATATGATAAAGATTCATTAAATTATATAGTAGATTGTTCACCTTTTGTTCATCTTTATAACCGCCAAAACATATTACATATAGTTTCTTTCCCCCGTTACTTAATTATTTGGTGAAGGCATTCCTCACAGAATTGAAAATTTTAGAAAGTTGCAATTTTACATTATTTGGCAACCCTGTAATTTCTTCGGATGGAGGGCAAGTCTCAACTTTTTTTACACAGACTATAGAGTATATTCAAGTAGACTCCATTCAATTAGACCAAATTCAACTAGAGTATATTCAACTACACAACATTAAACTAAATTACATTTAGACAACATTCATCTTGACTACTATCAACTAAACTACAGAGACGATGAACAAAAATATCACTTACCCCTACAAGGGTTGCATTGAGGTGAGTGCTTCTTTCTCCTTGCTTCTCGCTTCTTGGCCAACAATACACGACTAATGGCAATTCCACCTCCCGTGATAGTATATTAAGTTACCAGTTTGTGACGCTGGGAATTGGGACGTTGAAAGTTTTTGATGCTCTTCTTCACCGCACAAGAATGATTCTATCACACCAGACAAAGTGGACTGTTGAGTTCTATAAGAGTGTGGTGAACACCTACTGGTACAATGTTTATCGTCCTTTAAAATAAATAGAGGTCAATCTCTATCTATAGCCAAAATATCAACCTAATCGGAGAGATTAGCATTCACTTGTGAAAAAACGCATGAATTAAAATCCGTCAAACACTCAGGAATGATAGTACTTGACTAAAGGAACAATAATATAAAAGTAAATAAAAATAAATATATTTTTTTTAATGTAGACTATGAATCATACAAATAATAGACAAGCAAGAAATACATAATAAGATTCCAATAACACATGAACTCTTAAAGTAAAAATAACTCGTTCTCAATCTGAGAAAGCCAGCAAAACCTAGGTTTGTGCGCTGGCATAGGGGTACATAGTACTAAACTGATAGAGTTTGTAAGAAAAAATGTATGTATATGTGTATTTAAATATGTCTTCACATTTGCGAAATTCGCTCCTGTTCTTGAGTTATAAGTATTTGAATATTAGTGATTTTTCTGGTCTTGAGAGAGAAGACAAACTTCTTGTTCTAGTGAATATCTCACCCTATATTGTAACAAAAAGTTACATATATAGCACGATACTTATTAGGTCAACCTCTATCCATAGCCCAAATATCAACTAAATCTGGGAATTTGCATTTTTCTGCTGTTGGAATGCATGACTTACATGGAGTACACTACTGCTACAATGTTTTTCGTCCTACTTTAAAATAGATAGAGATCAATCTCTACCTATAGCCAAAATATCAACCAAATCGAGAGATTAGCATGTTAAAAAAATGCATGAATTATTGCAAAAAACGATAGTGATTTAAAATCTGTCAAACTCTCAGGAATGATAGTACTTGACTAGGAGGACAATAATATGTCATCACATTTGCGAAATTCACTCCCAATCTTGAGTTATAAGTATTTGAATATTAGTGATTTTTGTGGTCTTGAGAGAGAAGACAAACTTCTTGTTCTAGTGAATATCTCACCCTATATTGTAGCAAAAAGTTACATATATAGCACGATACTTATTAGGTCAACCTCTATCCATAGCCCAAATATCAACTAAATCTGGGAAATTTGCATTTTTCTGCTGTTGGAATGCATGACTTACATGGAGTACACTACTGCTACAATGTTTTTCGTCCTACTTAAAATAGATAGAGATCAATCTCTACCTATAGCCAAAATATCAACCAAATCGGAGAGATTAGCATGTTAAAAAAATGCATGAATTATTGCAAAAAACGATAGTGATTTAAAATCTGTCAAACTCTCAGGAATGATAGTACTTGACTAGGAGGACAATAATATGTCATCACATTTGCGAAATTCACTCCCAATCTTGAGTTATAAGTATTTGAATGTGAGTGATTTTTCTGGTCTTGAGAGAGGACAAACCTCTTGTTTTAGTGAACATCTCACACTATAATCTAGCAAAAAGTTACATATTATAGCACGACACTTATTAGGTCAACCTCTATACATAGCCCAAATACCAACCAAATCTGGGAGATTTGCATATTTCTGCTGTTGGAATGCACGAATTAAACAACATGGATTTTTGTAAAAAATGATAGAAATTTGAAATCTGTCAAACTTTCAGGAATGATAGCTCTTGACTAGGAGAACAATAATATGTCATCACATTTGCGAAATTCGCTCCTATTCTTGAGATTTAAGCATTTGAATGTGAGTGATTTTTGTGGTCTTGAGAGAGGACAAACCTCTTGTTTTAGTGAACATCTCACACTATAATAATCTAGCAAAAAGTTACATATTATAGCACGATACTTATTAGGTCAACCTCTATCCATAGCCCAAATATCAACTAAATCTGGGAAATTTGCATTTTTCAATCTGGGAATGCATGAATTACATGGAGTACACTACTGCTACAATGTTTTTCGTCCTACTTTAAAATAGATAGAGATCAATCTCTACCCATAGCCAAAATATCAACCAAATCGGAGAGATTAGCATTCACATGTGAAAAAATGCATGAATTATTGTATCATGGATTATTGCAAAAAACGATAGTAATTTAAAATCTGTCAAACTCTCAGGAATGATAGTACTTGACTAGGGGAACAATAATATGTCATCACATTTGCGAAATTCGCTCCTATTCTTGAGATTTAAGCATTTGAATGTGAGTGATTTTTGTGGTCTTGAGAGAGGACAAACCTCTTGTTTTTATTTATTTTATTTATTCATAGACAATAGATAAAAACCAACAATAGACAAGAATAGATGCCTGGTAAATACAACAGGCATTGGCCCAAAACTGCTTTAAACCTTAATTTGGAATACACGGTCTAGAGGTTATGTAAATAATAACTTAATTCACACTATTTTAAGTCCAAAAAATGTATGTACTACAATAATTTGGATTTATCAGATTAATTAAGTTCAAAATACTAATCCAAACCAAAATCTTCCTTCACAATCAAAAAAAAATATTAAAAATTTCACTTAAGTCCACAAATTATATTCATGTTAAAATTCTATACATGTTAAAATAATTATTTGTTTTAGTTTCAAAAACTACATTGTACAAAAAGTAACATAGCACGACACTTATCAGGTCAACCTCTATCCATAGCCCAAATACCAACCAAATCTGGGAGATTTGCATATTTCTGCTGTTGGAATGCACGAAAACAACATGGATTTTTGAAAATAATGATCGAAATTCAAAGTCTGTCAAACTTTCAGGAATGATAGCTCTTGACTAGGAGAACAATAATATGTCATCACATTTGCGAAATTCGCTACTATTCTTGAGATTTAAGCATTTGAATGTGAGTGATTTTTCTGGTCTTGAGAGAGGATACAAACCTCTTGTTTTAGTGAATAACTCACTCTGTATTGTAGCCTCACCCTGTGTTTTCACTACAATAAATTATACATTTCCTTGATTGGAGTTTTGTTGCTTATCTTAACAGCACAAGCATGATTGTATCACACCAGACAATGTCGACTGTTGAGTTCTATAAGAGTAGTTCTAACTATGAGTTCTAACTCAGTAGTACATGCACATTTATCACATGGTATCTGCATACATGGAAGTACAAGTGGAAGTAACCTTGATAAAATTATAAAACATTAAAAACGAGCAATAAGAATTATTCTAAATCTCAATAGAACTGATTCTGTAAAATAAGCTTTCTCAGACCTGGGAGTTTTCACAATATATGGACAATACATTCACTTAAACATTTATATTGCAACTCACACCTGCGCACAGGGTTTCTTTGCAGGTGTAGATTCTTATATATATATTTTTTGTCTTGAAAGTGTTGTATATATTTTTTGAGAATCAATAAATTTGTATTTGAATTTGAATTTGATGTATAGTCTTTTCAAAAAATTTGGTGACACAAACTTGAGAAATAATACTCACGGTTATAATACAAGGTTTGGTCGTATAATAGAGAGGCACAGATTAGATCTTTTTATGAAAAAACCATATACACAGGTAAGAAGTGTTTTGTAAAGTTACCAAGCAGTCTCCAAACATTAGAAGATCCAAGAATGTTTGAAAAGAATCTAAAGGAATATCGAGTCAAATTGTCGCTGTATTCTTTTCAAGAGTTTAACATTGATTTTTGACGAAAGGTTTTTGTCTATATATACTAGGCTAGCCTAGTTATTTATATTTATATTCAATTTATTGACACTGTTCCAATGTATTTCTTACATCTGATGAATAAAGACTGTTTCTATTCTATTCAAACACCTACACTGGTACAATTTTTTTTCGTCCTTCTTCAAAATAACTGTATTCTCACTACAATAGATTATATATATATTTCTTTGATTGGAGTTTTGATGCTTGTCTTTACAGCACAAGCAGGATTCTATCACACCAGACTAAGCCAACTTTTGATTCTTATAAGAGTGTGGTGAACACCTACTGGTCAAGCTATATGCAGTCCTTTTCGTCCTACTTTAAAAAATCTGTGTCTTCACTTCAAAACTTTCCCTGATTAAATTTCATAGAAGAATACATTTATTATTATTAACGAAATCCAAATGAAATGCTGTAATTCACCCCGAAAACTTCTATTGACTATTGACAACAGGGTAAACAGCTAGATGGACATTCGATGAGCACTACTATTCAAAAATTATTTGTCAGCCCGTGAATCTGACTGACTAAAATAAAACATGAAACATCAGACTAACAGAATAAAAGAATACATTTCTCTGAGAAGTTTGTGACTGAATAAGATGGATAAATGGTTTATAAGAATAATACGGTAATACCGTAGCCTTTGAGGTCTAGGCTACATTATTTTCAATATTATTGCTTTGTACGTATATGGAGACAAGAGAAAACAACACTTTTCAGTCTTAGAGCTTCCAGTTTAAAATCTGCTGTGAACTCTCATTAAATAATGATACTCCTCGTGTTTATCAAAATCAGCTGTTTTGAATTTCTGTGAACTGCTGTTTACCAACTTTATCATGTGCATGATAAACAGTCGATATTGCACTGGTTTGATGAAAAACAGGGATACATGTACTGACTACATCTATCTTCATTGTATGGATCGACTTTCTAGCCAACTCTACACCAAGTTCAAAAGTTGTGCTCTATCTTCATCTTGCGAGATTCACGCTTCCACTTTTACCATTGCCATTCACTCGCAAGTAATAATTCTTCTCGCCCGATTTTGTTTTTCACCACTCTCCATTTCTTTCCGGCTCACGTCATGGAGATTTCTGTGACTTGAATGAGAAATTGAGCTTGGATAAATTTAAAAAGCCTATAACAATCCATCATGCCTCTAAGCTTCTATACAATACTTCAAGATAGATTATTATGTGTGAGTGTGTGTGTGTGTGTATGCAGTAACTCACATGACTACAAATAAAGGCGAATTAATAGACCTCACAATAACGTCTCATTTCACATTTCATTATATCCTATCCAATTTGGAAGCTGAAACTCTGATAATCTGAAGTAATCTGTGAGACCTTATTCGATTTAGGGTATTTTGGTATTACAAACAATTCACAAACTTACATGATTCATTTTACACTAGCCTTGTATACTTTAGTCAACAAAGAAGTTTAGGAACCTTGACTTTACCTAATAGGTAAAAAACATTTTTGCTGGCTTACGAGGTTTCACTTCTGAGCCTTCGATTAAGTGAAGCAAAATAAGAGTAAAAATAGAAGAAACATTTTTTGCTGGCTTACGAGGTTTCACTTCTAAGCCATCGCTATGTATTACTACTATGTTATAAAACTTTAGGTTGCGGCCATAATCAAACACTCGCTACCATTAATAGAATGGTTACTATCTACAGAGTGTTTACAAACACCAATTCTCTAGGGCAATGTTCCTGGGTAAGAAGCATATCTAAATATTAAATTTAAATTGTCCGGAAGTCTTCAGCTACTCACACAGCGGCCATTTTGTTTTTTTGCACCTATTATTTTTTTTCTAAATAATGGTTGATCATTCGAAATTGAAACTTTGCACAATCATTTATAATAACGAGACAACGCTACAAAAAAATTATGATAATTTTTAAAATTCATAGAACAAAATGGCGGCCATTTGAAATTTTGTTTCTTAAATAACTTTGAAACCGTTTATTTTAAAAAAATGACAAGAATAACTTTTTTAATAAATTTAATTACCTATCGATTGGTACCTGATTTTTCAAGATTGGACCAATATTAACTGAGATATGATCAATATTAACTGACCTATGCTAAGACCAAGAGGGTTATGTATCATAAAATTGTTTGAAATAATTTAAAATAGCTAACAAATGACATGCAAAGCAGACGGAGACTGTTGCATTGTTGTGGCAGACTTTAGCCGCATGCCTTGGCATGCTCTGCACCTAAAGTTCTAAATAGTGTGTTTGTCTTTTCGGTCTCAAAATTTTATAGTTTTTTAAAGTTTGGGATTTTCTAATTAATTGTGATTGATTTAATTCAATTTTGAAGTATTTTTCAATTCAAAAATGATTTTTGTGTGTTTTGAATTGTAAATTGAGTGTGTAATAGAAGAATGTTAAGTGACACATAACCTAGCCACATTTGGACTGTTGTATAAATTAGAATTGGAACCGTTTTGGGCTTATAAGCCTGTGGTACCTTTCTGTAAGTTGTGTAATTCTGAATGATTAAATAAATAATCTCCAGCGGTCATCCATCACTAAAGCTGCCATATCTCAGTTAATATTGTACCAATCGATAAGTAATCAAAGTTACTAAAAAAAGTTATTCTTGTAATTTTTTTGTAAAACCAACGGTTTCTGAGGTATTCAAGAAACAAAATTTCAAATTGCCGCCATTTTGTTTTATGAATTTGAAATATTATTCATAATTTTTTGTAGCTTTGTCTAGTTGTTATAAATGATTGTGCAAAGTTTCAATTTTGAATGTTCAACCATTATTTAGAAAAAAGATAAGTGAAAAAAGCAAAATGGCCGCTGTGTGAGTAACTGAAGACTTCCGGACAAATTGAATATTACATGTTTATATGTTACATGTTATATGTTATATGTTCCGGACAAATGGAATATTACATGTTTATATGTTACATGTTATATGTTATATGTTCCGGACAAATGGAATATTACATGTTTATATGTTACTGTTATATGTTATATGTTCCGGACAAATGGAATATTACATTTTATATGTTACATGTTATATGTTATATGTTCCGGACAAATGGAATATTACATGTTTATATTTTACATGTTATATGTTATATGTTCCGGACAAATGGAATATTACATGTTTATATGTTACATGTTATATGTTATATGTTCCGGACAAATGGAATATTACATGTTTATATGTTACATGTTATATGTTATATGTTCCGGACAAATGGAATATTACATGTTTATATGTTACATGTTATATGTTTTACATGTTATATGTTTCTTACCCAGGAACAATGCCCTACAGAACAGGTAAGGAGTTCGTAAATACTCTGTATATAAATTGATGATGATTAAAATCAATGATAATTTTCTGCTGACCACGACATGAAAAACATCAGTAGGATAGTAGGAACAGTAGGAAGTTGAAGAGTGCATGGTTTATAATCCACTCGGACTTCGCGTTCGACAGGAAAAATAGACGATTATAGCTTTTCGGTCACTTTGGGAATTGAGTAAACGAGTTCCTAGAGTGAGAGCGTTGATGGAGTTGGATCGTGAATGGTCAAGTTTTCACGTTAGACTGCTTTCTGAGAAGATACTGGCGGTGAGAAAGACGATCAGGTGTGAGGAGGATGGAGGTATTCTGAAAAGGATGGAGGCATTTTGAGGAGGATGACCGAGACCTCCAAGGGACCAGCAACAGGGGAAAAATAAAGAAAGGCTGACCACTAACGTAATGTTTCACATGTCCGATACGTCTGTACAGTCGAAAACCTGAACGTTGCTTCGACGTAAGTCTGCAGATGGAGAACCGTTGTAAAGATGAACATTGTAGTGTTCGTGTACTCTTTCTTCCATGTACTGTTCGCATAACAGTCGTATCGGGAATGTGAAACGTTACGTTAGTGGTCAGCCTAAAGAAGCCATCTACAATAATCAACAAGATAGAAGAAAGTTATTGTTATTTGGGTACTTTTGTGTTTACGAAGAAAGCCTCACGATGATTAATTTGTTGTAACTATTCATACCGGGTGATTCAAAAAGGACTGTACAACTTTGGAAATTCATATAAATCTTATTAAACAAGGTACAGAGCTGGTTTTGGTGTTGTTTTAAAGGAAAACACTTCAAGTTTTTTTACCTTAAACTAGAGATGTTCTATGTGACTTCCATTGGTTATCCTGCAGACATCCCATCGATAGTCGATTTCTTCCCAGACTCGCACTAGCATTTCAGGTGTAACTTGCTCAACAGCAGCGCAAATCCTTGCTCGGTTACAATGTTCTATTTTAACTAGTAGAGTAATATTCTATTTCTGATTATTCAAGAAGATTTCAATGTTCTTTGCTAACTTGTGAAGTAATATTCTAATTGTGATTATATGTTGAAAGATTTTGTGTAATGAATCAAATTTCTTTAGACCTATTCGCCTACTTTTATAAGTAAAAGTAAATAAACGTCATACCTTTAATCCCCCTTTACAAACAATGTAAACAATAAGAAAAATATGAATTTATGCTGCGCTATGATTGGAGTACTATTCAATTAATACAGAATAGAATAGAATCGCTGCCTTTATTTTTTACCTAGAAGGGCGGAGTTAGGGCGCAGCCGGCCCTCTCTTACACTCAACCCTCCAATACAACGTTAAATAATTACTAGATTAAACAAATCAAATTGAGAGAAAAAAATATATATACAATATTACAAACAAGTTTAATAAATATTATTGAAATATAAAATAATAATCAATGGAGAAAAAAATAAAAAACCTAAATTATAATTAAGATATAAATAGAGATTGAAAATTAAAAACTGAAAAATAATACAATGTTACAAAAGAAGAAGTAGAAGCAGAAAAATAAGAAGAATAAAAAGTAAAAGAAGAGAGAGAAAGAGAAATAATAGATATTGAATTGTTTTCAGAAATAGAAGGAAAAGAAAGAAAACTCGCCGAAGAACCCTGTGCTAGGTCCAGCCACCCATACTGCCCCTGATCCACCTGGAAACAGCCGCGCCAAACCGGCGAGGTTCCTCAATTCGCCTCAACTCAACAGGCAATGAGTTTCACAATCCACAAGCCGTCACAAGAAAGGATTTGTTGAACATGACTGTCCTATGAATTGGGATAGCCAGCAAATGGGAACCATGCCGGGTACCACCCCGACCAATGTCACAGTCTTCAGATACGTACTTGGGTGTCTGAGTTTTCAACACCTTATGCAGAAAGAGAACCGCATGAAATGACCTACATTCATGTAAAATTGGCTGTATCAAAAGAAATATGAAAACGATACATTTTCATTAAAGCCTAATACAAAAACCTTCAAGAAGCAACGTTGTTTTGACGTGGATTGTGAGTAAATTATATTGAGATCAAAACATGTTCACTGCTACAACTATAGGAAGCACAAACTGGCTCTACTGTGCCCCAAAGGCGACAGTTAAGATTAAAATGAACACTATTCAAGCATGCCAAAGGAGTGTCAAAGATTTTGTAGGATAGAGAGGATCCAATTTGAAGAATACAAGTATAACTAAATTTGGGAACAGTAAAGGAAACAAAAACATTTCTGGGAATATATTATTGAGAAAACTGGAAAAATGAACTTGAAAACATAACAGCATGATGAATCATAGCAGCTCAAGATGATGATCTGAATAAGGAAATAGGTACAGATAAAATTCATTTGGTTCCAAGAAAACTCCGTGAGATGAAGGCTCCAAGAAAAGAAAGAATACCTTTAATACCTACAGGATTTAATAAAGGGTCACCTTTTGTGGAAAGAGAGCTACTTTCTGAATCTTTGAATAATATTTTCAGCAAAGAAATGACTCCTGCAATCTTAATCAAGTCTATTGTTTCCTATTGATAAGGAAGGAGCCAACTCAATTGTCTCTAATAATTACAGAGCTGTTGGTTGTGTTGATTCTCCTCTTCATAGAATAACTGAAGGATGTGATTGTGGAATGGATAGAAAACATAAATTTATCATAGAAGTTGAGAAGAGAAAGTGTAACAGTCGATGATGCATTCTCACTGCACTGCATAATAAAAAATAATTGGTCTAAGATTCAAGTCGACGGTTTTGCATTTCTCTTTATGTTTATATGTTCCGCATTTACGGCGAAACGCGGTAATAGATTCCCATGAAATTAGGTCTAATAAAGGTCTAAGATTCAAGTCGACGGTTTTGCATTTCTCTTTATGTTTATATGTTCCGCATTTACGGCGAAACGCGGTAATAGATTTTCATGAAATTAGGTCTAATAAAGGTCTAAGATTCAAGTCGACGGTTTTGCATTTCTCTTTATGTTTATATGTGCCGCATTTACGGCGAAACGCGGTAATAGATTCTCATGAAATTTGACAGGTATGTTTCTTTTTAAATTGCGTGTCGACGTATATACAAGGTTTTTGGAAATTTTGCATTTCAAGGATAATATAAAAGGAAAAGGAGCCTTCTTCATACGCCAATATTAGAGTAAAAATCAGACTATAGGATTATTCATCATAAATCAGCTGTCGATTGGATTATAAATTGCATGCAATAATGCATTCAATTCAATATCTCAATGTAACTTGGTGAAAAAACAGCTGTTGTGTGGACTATTAATTACATGCAGTGAGTCATGTAATTGATAACTTGAAATATTTTCTCCTGACTTTTCTCTGCTTTCAGTCTGTAAGCTTTTGATGATAGTACATAGCTGTTTACATCAAATTATTAGTATTGTCGATACAACCCAAACAGCCATTAGTCGTTTATACACTGATACCTATCTCGCCGACACGACAGGACAGGACAGAATTTACTCTGACAGTATTAGAGGAGACTGTGGTTTATAACTACGCGAGGTCTACTGTTCACAGAACTACTAGTAAGTTGATAAATTATATGCGTGGAGAATAAGAAAACTTATTGCTTTTCTATCCATTTTGAAACAGGAGTTGATCAAATAATGACTTTCAAATGAGTACATATAATTAAACTTTATTATAAATAATAAGAGTCTGAATAATAGCATAAACGTGGTTTAATGGAGGAAGAATGTTTATTGCTTCAACATTGAAAACGGTTCAAAACAAGGCTGCTTGACCTAGCTTTCGATACTTTTACCTGACATATAAAAGAATATAATGAAGGTTCATGCATGGATGATGTAAGAAATAATGCTTTACTGTATGTAGATATGACATTCTTCTTAGACTGGTCAGTCAGAGAATAATGCATCCCAGCATGATTAATTTTCTCCTCATTTGCCTTGGAGCCGGTGGCGGTGGCACAGCGAGCAATCATCAAGACATGTCTCAGGCGAGACTATCGCTACCCATCTAATCTTGTTTGAGAGATCAATTTTTTAATATTAGACAGCTTTATATACGAGTTTTAATGAATTACATACCTATACTACAACAAACACTTCGTTTTCAATAATTTAGTTCATACTCATAATACAAGAAATCTAACTAACTTTGGTATTGCTCATCCTCGACTCCTACATATGCTCCTAAAAGCTGCTTGAAAAATAATTGTAAATCAATTGTCATATATTGTATAGAAACGTTCCCAATCATTTAAAACAGTCGGAAAATTACAGTATTAACACCTACAAGCAACATTCGAGTAGATGGTTATTAGAGATTGGCAGGGATGCTGCAGAGCAACTGATTCAATCCGCCTTCTTATTCACAATTCAAACTCATAGTGAATTTGCCATTTATAATGAGTAGTATAGCCATTAAGCTACTATTTATATATATGTCCGTATATACTTATATCCAGTATGGATTTTTTTGTGCAATTCATATTCTTTGATTTGTTGAAGAATGTAAATAAATTCAATTATAATAGTTTTAATTATAATTATGTACAAAACATGAGAGCATAATGTCAATCAACTTGAAAGAACTCACTCTTCACTCACAGACTCAAGTTTTTGTGGAGAGTATTCACTGTTAAATGTTTAAATGAATTTTATAAATTTGTATTAAGTTTTTGTGAATTAAAAGCTATCTAATTTGATTTGATTTGAATGATTAATAACTGGAGAGGAAAGGCACTGTAAACGTTGGAACGGACAACCTGGATTTGAATATGTTGAAATCGTAGTATTCAGGAAGGATGGGAAACTATGTAAAAAAGTGGTTTCACGGGAGAGAAAGATTAGAGGGAGAATTAGTGGGCGGCTTTGAGAGAACGTAATATCTAGGTATGACATTTAGCGTGGCCCACATTCCAAAAATGAAGCGGTGCTGGCTGCAAAATATGGGATTAATGGTGAACTGCATAAGCTCATTTCACATGATAAAGTACCGATCTCAACAAAATGGTGTGTGTGTAATGTCGCTTGTAGGGCCATAGTAAAGTATAACGTATGCGGCTCAGGTACATTTTGAGTCTGATGAGCTAGAAAGTTTCCAATCATTTATGATAAAAATATTACTGAAAGATTACTTTCCTTGACAAGAAATACACTACATCATGTGCTCCAGTTCGAGAATGGAATGGATACGGTGTGGTTATAATCTTCAATTACATTTTGGTGTGACCAAAGAAATTTTTAGTCTATAATTTTATTGGAATATTCTCTATGTACTTAATTGTGAACATTTTTGGAATATCTCAATAATCATTGAAGATATGAACTTGAAACTGATTATATTGGACTTCAAATCAAGTTATACATACGACTTGACTCGACCATTATAACATATTAGTGCCACCAAGAAATTATTAATCGAATGGCTCTATTAAGATGCTACAATAGTCTCTGGAATAGTCCATGGAATATACCTACTGAATACTTGATTACTAAATTGTGCACATTTTTTGGAATATCTCAATAAACTGGAGAAATTAACTTGAAACCGGTTATATTGGACTCCAAACAAAATTTTACATAAGATTTGAATTGTAGATTCAGCTACAAAATTCCTAATCTAACATCACATTGTCAGTTGTTTTTGTTATTGCTATATTTGAAAATTTCTATCGAATTCTTTTTTAAACTATTTGTGTATTTTTTGTAATTTCTAATGTTAATTTTGAATATTGTTATTATATTATCATAACAGGATTTTTGTAATGTTCGTGTTTTGATAATTTGTTCTGTTAATCATGAATATATTGTGTATCTGATTAGGATAGCAACTCCTATTTGTATGAGTACTTGCTCAAGAACAAATAATAAAACTACTTGATTTGATTTGAAAATAAGGTTAGTATCAGTAATGGTAAAAACTGTGTCGAGATGATATGCATATGATTTGTGTATTATCGAATGTGAAATAAATAAGATATGACATAAATTGGACAGATTGGAAATATAGGTGAAGCGAAAAGGACCAATGGACCACCTCTTAGTGAAAAAATTGGATTAAGTTCAGATGGTTGAATAGAGATAATATTGCACAGTCTTATTCAATATGTACTACCTATGAATAAATACATATTGTTGTAAATGTGCTTTTGTAATTAACACTTTATTCATTAAAAGTTTACAATATTGAACAAGATGAAAATAAAATAAAACATCATCTTTGAACGTATCTCACAAAACTCTCTGAACATATCTTTACATAAACAGTTTGTTGCCATAACAGTCACCTTGACAACCGTGCTCACATGATAGTATCCATGTAGGGCTAGCCTTCATCAATATTATTATATGCAGTACTGAGATGAGAAAATATAAGTATTATTGGAGGATGCATAAACGAATAAAATAAGAACCATTTATATGCATAATATTTTAAACCAGTGCAGTTTTATTGACAGGAAAAATGGTTTAGATGCTTTATGTATATTTATGGAAAGATTGAGGGCACCTTTCAATTCCCTGACGATTACAAAATACTGGGAGAGATTCGGAAAGTGCAGTCGACACAGTTGAACTCAGAAAGGTTGAATATGTGAATAGTGGGAGCTAGAAATATATGGTTAGGATATATCTATAATTTCCAATTAGTTGTAAACTGCATTGCTGAATAAATAAATTTGAATACTTCAAATTGGTTGTAAGGTTCAACCCGTACAGCGCAAAGCTATACGCTTGCTATCATAGAATTCTCCGCCCATAGAAGTAGTTTGATTAGAAATTCGACCGAGTCACTGTCAATATTGTAGAACCGTTCCATTATTAAATAAAAACACACATATGTTGTCAAATTCTACACAGTTTAAGTTTCAGCTTGAAAATTTGACATGTGTGATCACGAAACCATGGTCCTGTACCAAATAAAACTGTGTAGAATTTGACAAAATATGTGTGTTTCTATTTAATTAGTTTGATTAGTTCTTAGGATGTTGAGAGATTATTCTCTATATTCCACCAAATTCTATGACAAATCATTCATTTCAATAGATTTGAGTGTCTACTGAGGAGTTTATATCATCGACCAATCATACCAACGACCAATCAGTGTCTACTGAGGAATTTATATCATCGACCAATCATATACTCGCATCGCCACGCCCATAACTTGGCTGATACTACTATGGTCACTTTAGTAGACTCAATTTTCCTTCACAGTTCTACGCCGACCAATCATGTGCGATATTACACTTGTACAAACCACTCCAACTATCGCTCTCTCATTGGCCAATGCCAATACGTCATCACATCAGAAATGATAACGCCTTGTTATTCTAAATTTATTCAAAACTAAATTAATTCAATTCACTCGTCATATATTAATTTACCACAACAACATGGAACGTCGTGATATATTTATTCTCGATTGGGAATTATCAAACAGTGCGATTTTTTTCCAGAATTTGAATTCATTGAAGATTATCAGTTTTTTCATAATTTTCATTACAGTCTAGACTGTTCAAAATAAGAATATAATGTTTTGAAATGATGAAGAACATGAATTATTCAAGGTTATTTAAAGACTCACTTTAAATTAAGATGAGAAGTTATTGATAAAATTGTTGGTAAATGCAATAGTATGCTTCTTTTCACCCAAAATATATTAATTCAATTGAGAAATTTTCGAAATTTTATAATAAACCTCACCACATTATTTCTAGATTTTTGGTATTCGTGATATCAAATATCATGAAATTATGATCTACTAAGCTGTATCACGTTCATCAAGCTCCACTGCAGACTGACTAATTAACAGTGTACTTGATCATTAATTATATGTAAACTTAAACCTGGTGAACCTGAGATACATTTCAGGTTCTGTCGAACTATTATCCTGTTTATTATATATAATTCTAGAAATTGAGTTCATCAATAAATTTATTCTCTCTAGTAAAATTGAAGGAAAATGGTCTACTGATTTTCTCTTCATCATTCTCTTCATCACTGGAAATTTATTTCCATCACTCACTTTCTTTTTTTCTCTCTCTTTCCCCCTCACTCCCACTCTCTCTCTCACTCTCCCGGGCGTGTGTTGATGGGAAGGATATTATTTTATATCATTTACAGACAATCGAAAATTATTTGTTGAAACATCGCCGATTTATGAAGTATCTTCACATTATTATAATATCGTTATTCTAATTGCATTCAATCTTTATTCTTATTAACTAATTTTTTATACTTTGTAAAATAATTAGCAATACCTTCATTCAATTGAAAATGAGACTTTTCTGGCTCGAAATCGGTTTTCAAGTCCGAGGCCGTAGGCCGAGAGCCGGAAAAACATTTTTGCCCGTGGTGTGGACGCTATTTTTCGCCACACAGAAAAATAAACAATTTAATATAATATATATATTATATATATATATATATATATATATATATATATATATATATATACAGGGTGATTCACGAGGATATGCGGTAACTTTGAGAGCTCATTCAATATGTAAAAATAATGAAAAAAACTTATATAAACATAGGTCCGGAAATGTTTCGTTAGCGAGTTATACAGGGTTAAAGATTTCGCCTGGATTTCAGTTCCGCTGAGTAAATGAAGACTCTCTGAATTCTGGGAAGTTAAATTAGGGGCAAATGCCATTGTTTCTTATGGTTTTTTACCTGAAAAATTGATTAGAACAGGTCCCAGAACTGTAAGATGAGTAGTTTTTGAGTAATCCAGTGTAAAATGCAAAAACATTGAGTAAAAAAACACAATTTTTACATTTGGCCAGCAATCGCTTTGTTATTTTACCAATAAACTGATCAAATTTCAGAACAAAACTTGTAGAAAATTTAATTCTAAACAAAACGGTATGATTAAAGTATACAGAAAGTGAACAGATAATCGATTAAAGGAAGTTTTATTGATCAATTACGTTCAATAAAACTTCCTTTAATCGATTATCTGTTCACTTTCTGTATACTTTAATCATACCGTTTTGTTTAGAATTAAATTTTCTACAAGTTTTGTTCTGAAATTTGATCAGTTTATTGGTAAAATAACAAAAGGAAGTTTTATTGTTCAATAAAACTTGCTTTAATCGATTATCTTTTCACTTTCTGTATACTTTAATCATACCGTTTTGTTTAGAATTAAATTTTCTACAAGTTTTGTTCTGAAATTTGATCAGTTTATTGGTAAAATAACAAAGCGATTGCTGGCCAAATGTAAAAATTGTGTTTTTTTACTCAATGTTTTTGCATTTTACACTGGATTACTCAAAAACTACTCATCTTACAGTTCTGGGACCTGTTCTAATCAATTTTTCAGGTAAAAAACCATAAGAAACAATGGCATTTGCCCCTAATTTAACTTCCCAGAATTTTAGAGAGTCTTCATTTACTCAGCGGAACTGAAATCCAGGCGAAATCTTTAACCCTGTATAACTCGCTAACGAAACATTTCCGGACCTATGTTTATATAAGTTTTTTTCATTATTTTTACATATAGAATGAGCTCTCAAAGTTACCGCATATCCTCGTGAATCACCCTGTATATATATATATATGAGAATGATTGTTTATTAAGCACTTCCAAAAGCAAAAGTGGAAGGTCATAGCTCTTGCAAATCTAAGGTAATCTGAATATCAGGAAATTGTCCAAGTATTTTTATTTTTATTCTGATTTGTCTAAATAACCTGAAAGATTATGTTCAATTATGTAAGAGGTTGAGTTTAATACTTTTTATTCTACAAATGACAATAAGATGATATTATTATAAATGTTTAATTATTATTGAATAATAAACACGAATAATGAAAAGTTCTTTGATCAGTTGTTTTAGCACACTTGAAATTTGGCCAATCTGAATGTCAACGTCAACAATGCTTGTTGTCGACTTCGGAAGTTTAGGTTAGAAGTTCTATCCTACTCTGACAATCGAATTTGAATAGTTTATAATAAATATCTATCTGTATTTCATTCATCCAAATAAAATGATAGTATATTATTGCAGATTACTTTATTCAATTTTAGAAGCATAAACTGATTCCGTTTCATAAACTATTTGTGAAAACGTTCAGCACCATGGATATTGCCCAATTAGTTCCAAAATTATCCACCAGGTTTCGTGATAAACGCAGTACTATGAGGTTTGAGGTTAGATTCTATTATACTCTGAAAATTAAATTTGAATAGTTTATAATATCTTATTTGTATTTCATTCATTCGAATAAAATGATAGTAACTTATTGAAAAATACTTTATTCAATTCTAGAAGCATAAACTGACTCCGTTTTATAAACTATTTTATAAACACGTCCACATCAAATCAGAATCAGCTGACTTCAAGGCTATTTTACAGCCCTAGGGCCGTAAAACTTTTACCGCCTGGTCAGAAAACATCACTTTCGGCCTCCATATGACGCACGAAAACCAGCTCATTACATCCAAGTGGGGCGAAAATGAATGTATAAGCCAGAAATATTGTAACATACATAATAAAGAACTCTAATCTAATCTAATCTCTCTCCTCTCTCACCCTCTCCCTTTCACTGTTCGATTTTTCAGCGTTAATCTGGATTTTGTAATATGTATATTTTTTCCTGTATGTAATGTAAGAGTATGTGTGACAGAAGACCCAGAGTCCTAACGTTGCTCTTAATAAGGCAATTATTCAATTCTCTCTCTCAATTTTCCTCTCACTCCTATTTTGCTGATTGTAACCAAATTCATTCATTCATCATTCATTTATTAGAGCAAACAATACAATAGTCGGAAAAGAAAAACAAGGCTATTGCCCAAAACTTCTTCAATTTCCTAATTTCATCCAATTATTTTGTTTCCAGTTATTTTGTTGGATTGCATGTTACTTGTTACATATTGAGGTGAGTACAAACTTATGCGCCACCAACACGTGCATTTCACCTTCCATCAGCTGATGATATGCTTATTATAACTATAGTGGAGGAACAGTAAAATACAGATATAATAAGCATAACATCAGCTAATGAAAAATGAAATGCGTGTGTTCGTAGCGCATAAATCTGTACGCACGTGAGAAACTGAATGGCTTCTGTTAATGAAGAATCCCTTGCGGAATGAAATACTTTCACTTGTAATATTGAGCTAGGGAAAATAATTTTTGACCATATATTTCCAATTGATTAGAATATTTGAAAGAATAAGATGTTGATATTGTCAATACCACTTATTCGAAAATTAATTCATATTACAGAACCAGGTTTCATGGTAACACCTAACACATCTTCAAGTGAACTAATGTGTTTGTTATTGTTGAAGGAACAGGAAAATCCAATTTCAGGTTATGTGTTGGTCATTAGTTCAGCTGAAGATGTGGTAGGTATTACCATGAAACCTGGTTCTGTAATATGAATTAATTTTCGAATAAATTAAAGTGTTATTGGCAGTATCAACATCTTATTCTTTCAATTATGGAGAAATACCACAATATCTCATACCATAAAATCAAATGATTAGAATATACTGCAACTCTCAGGTTTCCCTAGCTGAATCCTAAACTGAACTTTCAATTGTTTGCAATGCACAGAATCATTGTAAGCAATCATGTTCCGAGATTTAAATAGATTTCGTTTAAAACCGATCTACATCAACCGATATCATCATCATCGATCTACCTTATTGATCAGCTTGTCCCAAACGTTATTTCATCGTTTTGGTGAAACGGGAAATCTCACAGCACTCAGCTTCTATAAAACGTCCCCTAAGTCCCTAAGCCCATTTCGAGAGGCGGGAGAGGGGAGCAGGAGATTTCCCGGGTAGCCTGGAGGTGATGTGTGAGAGAGATAAAGTGAGAATCAGTGAGAAAGTGAAAGAGAGAGTGAGTGGGCGGAAGCGACAACCTTTTTGCTGTACTGTTGTGCTCGTTATTTATTTGAGGATTAGTGAACAGGGAATCTCTTGCCTATTAAAAATGAAAAAAAAACATTTGTTGCAATGTAGGTCTACATTCCAGGAATTTGATAAATGTTAATGCCAGAAAATGATCCATAAATCTTTTTTTAAAATTCTATATTCAACAAATAAATATATAAATTACAACCATTTGTTTATCGCCCATATGAACCTCAAGCAGAGCTTAATTTGTGCCGGAATGCAACGGAACGGTGTTCCGGTACCTCCCAGGGAGACCGGAACGTACCGGAACGTAACGTAGTTGCAGCTAAAAATCACAACTCGCGTCCACACGCATGTGAATGAGTAAATATGACACAATCATGTGAGGCGATACTCCGTCTTTTGAGGATCAACTCTTGGTTGCGTGAAGCCTTTCAAACCTTCAAGGTTTCTCCATCTATTAGGTCGTGTTTATACTTTACAGTTTGGCTACGTCATCGTATGATTTACGTATGATTACCATTTAATTTGATAAATTCTGTATTTGTTTCACGTTAAACTTAATTGAAAACAGACTTGAAACCGGGTTTAAAGGCTAAATTTGGAGAAATTTTCCGGGGGTGGCCCCGGAATTTGAATTTGCTGAGTTCCGGCACTTGAAAATTAACAAATTAAGCACTGACGTCAAGGGTCTGTATTTGGGTTGACGAATCAATAGTCGATCAGAGATCAAACATAAAACTTATAGATGGGTTAAAACCAGAATGTATAGATTGTTAAATTGCCTCACTCTGGCTATAGCATTACAGTGAATCCCTGATAAACCGTCACTCAAGAGATACGTAATCGTAAAAATGAGAGTTCAATATCAAAATTGAAATACTTTCATATTTCTGGCAAAATGAAAACTGTCATGTAGTTTTGAACATGGTTTTATAACCATGTGATATTAAAAAAAAAGAATATTAGCTGTTGTAGCTTCAGTGGCAGAAGATACCTCACACACGGTTTGGGATGAATCGTAAAGTTGCTACAAATCGTAAATCGTCTGTATCAGCGAGGATAAATTTAATGATGGGAGTTTATGATGAATTTTCGTAAAGTTTAGTATTTCGTCAGTGATTTGGTAAGCGATTTTTTTTGTATTGGCCCTTTTCGGGATTAATACATATTCTCAGAATCGGATTAGTTTTTTTGTATTAGCCCTTTTCGGGATTAATACATACTCTCAGAATCGGATTATCAATTTCGTTAAACACTATACAGTGTAATGAATAGATGTTTGAGTGTGTCTTGAAGAAGTGTAAATTAATTTACCTCATTAAAATCACCTCATTTAGGTTTTTTTTATAAAAAATTAAGAAGGTATAGTTTTATAGGATTAGTTTTGGGTTTATCTTGTTGATTCTCTTACAATCATTTTCTGACGTTGTGATTGCGTAATAGTATCTTACGTCACATGGACGGGAAGGGGCCTTTTGCAGGCGAGAATGTTGTTTCTAATGAGGCGTTAGCCGAGACTAGAATTCCATTCGAGCACTGCAAAAGACATTCACGTCCAAGTAACGTACACTATTTTTTGTCATAATAATCTAAAGAGGAATAATTGAGAAATGGAAAAAATTACTACATGCATCCCTTAGACCAGTTATAGAATAGACACGCTGGGAAGTCTAGCCTCTGAAGCCAACATCTACTGCCAAATCCACCCATCTTGACGTCACAACAGTGACGTCACGCATCGTATGGAAATCTTTTAGATTGTGTCTATTTCAGATTCATGGTGTTTTTGGGTTATTTCTAGCTACGGGCAAAAAATATATCGGTTGAGTTATAATGTGTTATGTGGTATTGGCTTCAAAGTTATAATGTGTTTTGAAAATAATAAGGTACGGTAGCCTACAAAACTAATTTATTGTCATGCTGCAATGAGTTCACTTACATCATAACCAAGGATAATATTACAGTTACAACTTACAATATTCAGGTGTATAAATTTCAACTTACGCATGAAAAGATATTCCACTTTTTTTCCTAAAAATTTCAGTGCAATTATATGCTGCGCAGGAGATTACCATTTTCATAAATAATAATTACATAAATAAATAACAATCTGCTATGGAAAACAAGCTATGTTTAACAACAATGTAAGTTGAACACCACAAACACTTACACAACAAACTCAAAAAAAAATTATAATTTCTATACGATGTGTGACGTCACTGTTGTGACGTCAAGATGGGTGGATTTGGCAGTAGATGTTGGCTTCATCGACTTTCAGTATGAATATACAATGGGCAGTGTCTATTCTATAACTGGTCTAGGATGCATTCTATAAACATAACCTAGTTTACAAATTCTGAATCGGGAATTTTTGTGGAAGTTGAAAAAACTTGAGCGCTGAAGGTGTTTTTTTTGTGGCAGTTTTGCTGTTCCTATTTCGGAACTAGGAAACATACTCGACTGTAAAGAAAACATATGGTTTCATTACAGTAGAGTATGCTGTAATGAAAATCATATGTTTATTTGTTCTGCAAACAGCTGTTTCGGCTTGATTTCATGCATGGAAAACAGCTGTGATTAAATGACTATGACAAAAATGGAATGAATTCGATCAGAGCAACAGATGCTATCAAGATATTGATCACGGAGGCTAGCATATCATATTCTGAACGGAAACATGCATGTAATAGTAGTTAGCTAGTCATGAGACAATTGTAGGAAAATCCACAGGTATCTGGATGCTTCCTAGCTAAAAGTAGTGTGGAGGGATTTAGTTGGAGCCCCTCAGGGATAAAAACCCCCGATCCTAGGAGTCACGTTTCTCCAAAGCAAGCGTGAGGCCTTCAGGCATGTATCAAAAAGGTTTTCCTGAAACTCTGCCAAGAAAACACTTGTTGACATGGTGAAAGATGGAAACGTCTCTTGTCTTAAGGACGAAGAGGGCTTAGAGAGCAGCAAAAAAGAAAAATGATAAAGAGAACAGTGCTGCTGACCTGTCGAACGTAAAACGCCCCATGAATGCTCTAGCTTTATCAAGGAGTTTACAAAAAACTACTTTATCGTGTTAGCTGTATTTTATGAGATTATTTTTCGTTTGTGACCCAATTTAATTTAGTTTCTTCAAATTACAAATAGTGAAACATGTCCATTCAGTGCCACTAACATTTGTTTTCGCGCAGTTTGGTGCTGTATAATGTCTACAATGACTGTCATTGTTTGAAAAAATCTTCAAAATATTATTTAACCCACATATTCATGATTGGCCAGATATGGCACAAACTGTTTTTGATTGATAAATAGAGAAATGATAGAATTAAATTATGATGAAATAAGTATGTATTTATAATTCAGATTTGTAAAAATAATATTTTCCTGTATTCAAATTCATTGAATAAACAAAATAATATGACTTGATGAAAATCAGTAGTAGTCATATGAATGCCATGATGTAGTAGGCACTGAGAAAACATGATATTATTGTCAGTCTATTCACGACAGCTGGTTTGAACTTCTGTATAAATGAATGCCAGGTTTGTGCCAGATGTGTTCCATCATGTTTGGATGAGAACCTTTGCTAGTTAGCTGAGATATTAACTGATTTATGGCTTGGGTCAGATATGACCCAGCATGCATTGAAGGGTTAAGAATGTTATCAGTTACAGGGAGATAGATAGATATACTTACTTAATTCATACTTTCTTCCTTAGTGATCAGGGAGTTAATTAGATATCTGAATTGATTGTTTCTTTAGTGAACCTGAATTAGTCCTTGTCCTAGGGGTTGACACATAAGTTACGTCAAATAAGCACTCTTATTCACGTTCCCTTAAATCAGACAAACATTTACTTCCTGAGTCCGGCATGTAAAGAGTCTCTATCGGTATACACTTAATATATTTATTAAAATAAACATTATACAATGCCTTTCCACATTATAAAATAGTACTTTACGTCACAAGTCCGGTAACGGTAGTTTACCGCATAAGTATGATTGTTTCTGCCCGAAACGTAGTTGAGGGCAGAATTATCATACAAATGCGGTGAATACGTTACCGTACAAGTTACGTACAATATTGTTTGCCATACTTTTCTCAGCAAGAATAATATTGCTGAGAAACAGTAACTATTACCGTACCCGCTGCTGTTCGAGTTACAAATTCTATAAACATGACCTAGCCCATAGCTCCTAGGTCATTACATACCCATCTAGCTCAAATAGAATAATAAAGGCCAATGTTAAAAAATGTCAGATGAGTTCTTATAACTTGAAACTTATTAGATGAGTTCTAATAATATTTGAGTTATTCTATTAGTTACTTATATATGATTAACCCACTTTCTTCTTCTCACTAAAGTTCTCAACAATAAGAAGTTTAAATTATTATTACCAATATAACAACTGAAGACTATAACGCTAAGACTATATAGCTATTTGAATCGATTTGAATGTTCTAATTTCGGAACTGGGAAACATACTCGACTGTAAAGAAAACCATATGATCTCCTTACAGTATAGTATGCTGTAATGAAAATCACATGTTTTCTTGTTCTGCAAACAGTTGTTTACCGGCTTGATTTGATGCATGGGAAACAGCTGCAATTGAGTAAGTATGACAAAAATGATATTTTTTGTCATAGTCATTCAATTTTAGCTGTTTTCCATGCATGAAATCAAGCCGGTAAGCAGCTGTTTGCAGAGCAAATAAAGATATGATTCTCATCACAGCATACTGTACTGTAATGAAACCATAATATGTTTCCTTTTCAGTCGTGTATGTTTCCTAGTTCCGAAATAGGAACAGTAAAAATTGTACAAAAAACCAACTTCAGCGCTCCATGTGGAAGTTTCGTCAACTTCCACAAAATTTCTGATTCAGAATTTGTAAACTAGGCTATGTTTATTGCCTATGTGTAATTGTGTATAGCCTACATGTAGTAACTTCAGCACAAGCAGGTGATGTTTTCTATTTCTCAATAATTCTCCTTTAGATTATTATTACAAAAATTAATATGTACGTCACTTGGACGTCAGCCGAGTCTTTTGCAGTGCTCGGATGAAAAATTCTAGTCTCGGCTAACGCCTCGACTAGAAACGTCATTCTCGCCTGCAAAAGACCCTTTCCCATCCTTTTGACGTAAGATACTATACTTTCAAATGACTGTCTTCATTGTTGACATATTGACGTAGTCTCCACTGAAAGTACTTAATAGTTTTTGTGTAGTTTTTCCTAGAAGATCCTCAAAGTCATTTAACTTTGTACTTTTCATTTTTTGGTCACTTAATTAATGTACAAATACAGTCTTACGAATCAGCAAAAGCCACGTCCATCAAACATGGGTGGCACTGCTGGATTTGCCAATAGGCTTGGTAGACCTCGGGCCTTTGGACGTTGCTCCTTAGGGGCGCACAGCGTAGAAAAAGTGGAAATAATAAGGTAGTCAGAACTTGACAAATTTTTCTAATTTATTCGATTGAAAAATAAGGCTAAGACAGGATTCTGAAGATTCTAAATTGTTAAACTATTTTTCAATTAACTTCAAAATATAATTGAAACAATCTAATTGTTCCAGATTCGAAATCGAATCAAATAATATTGAATACTCCTACTTTCACTAATACCAGACTAATTGAAGAAAAATAAGTTTAAGACAGGATTCTGATTTTACAGCTCATTGTAAGAAATAATTGTTGGTAAAGTGTTAGGCTATTTTTCAATTAATTTCAAAATATAATTGAGACAATCTAATTGTTCCAGATTCAAAATCGAATCAAATAATAATATTGATCTCCTACTTTTACTAATACCAGATTGATTGAACTCACAATATTCGCTACTGGAAATAATAAATAGAAAGAAAAAGAAAAATCTCAGTGCCCTTTTTGAATTATTTAATCACAACATGTGATTATCACTTGAAAATGGCATCAATGTTGAAACATGTTGTAATTAAATAATTCAAAAAGGGTACTGAGAGTTTTATTTTTCTTTCTATTTATATAACAAGTAGCCCTATAAGGAAAAGAGATAAATAAGACGGAAATAATAAGTATAGTAATTCAATAAACTGAAACAAAACCATCACTTTCTATAGAGCTTACACATTTCGTTGATTCAGCTTCCATCTACCGGACAAATACAATACTACGTCCAGGTTCGATAATATCTCTTCCACCAATCGCAAACGACCAGCTTCGTTCTAGAATATGCCCTTCAATCCTATTGGTCGATGACAAATTATATACTCCGTTTTGTGGAAGTGAGTTAGCAATTCAAACCAACCAAAAGTGACAATACTGTGCGAATAATGAATGCGGTTCAAGTAGGTGATAAAATGCTCTTTCTAATCAGTATATTCATCTGAATTAAATAATTTTGTTTGTTAGAACTGCTACTTTGTGAGAAAAACCTTGCCTGAATGGGATATTGACAGTAAACAGTTGAATAGAATATAATAGAATAGAATATTTTATTTATTCAACAAAACAAAAACATAATGCAGTTGAACATCGTCACTAAAATCTAACATTAATACACATTATGAATCTACAAACTAATCAAATACTAAAATCGACATTAATACACATTATAAAAGTTATGTGAATTCAATGTGAATGCAAACGAAATACAATATCAATATACGGTATTATAACATATTTGAGCCAACAATGTATCAATGTATCATTCATCACATGATGAAACACACTACCTACAAAACTAATCAAGACATGAACTCTTCTACGCTGTACAGTGCCTTGGATATGAGAAGACTGTACAGTTCTCGCTTAAATTTATTCATGTCAGTAATGTTCCCAATTGAATGGGTAACTTATTGTGTAATTTCGATCCCAAATAGGTTGGCATCTTCTCATAAAGTCGTAACCTGTGTTGCTGTGTGGCTAGTCTCTTGAGTTATAATAATTGTGTGCATCGGCATGTGTCTTATGTTTGAAAATGTTTGTGTGTGTGAAAATAATGAGTTTGTACATGTAAACAGTTGAAGATGTACAGTTGAAGATGTTTGTGGAACAATAATTTTTCACAACTAACCAAACGTGACAATACTGTGCAAATAATAAATACGGTTCAAGAAGGTGATAAAATGCTCTTTCTAATCAATATATTTATCTGAGTTGAATCATTATGTTTGTTAGAACTGCTATTTTGTAAGAAAAAGCTTGCCTGAATGGGATATTGACAGTAAACTGTTGAAGATGTTTGTGGTACTATAATTTTTCTCGTAATTATGTAAATGTTGACATAAGTATTGAAGCTTGAAGGGTATATGGTACATCAATAAAATTGAGTTTTCTATAGAATCCTCTTCTGTAACAATATTTTTTAATGAGGGAGGGTTGCCGTCATTTTGTTAATGGTATAATACGAGTATTGAAGCGTTCATCAATAATATGACGTTTTTTATGGATTTCTTTTTTTCTGTAACCAAATATTTTAATCGGGGAGGTTTTATCGCCGGACTGTGTTCAGTGAAACCTTTCCAGTACAAACCTTCATCAGAAATAATCCACTTGAATAAGACAAATTTATTAATGGCTCCTTGTGACTTTTTTAATATTCATTGCTAGAATTACATCTATATAATATAGAAATTTGAACACAAATCTCAACATCTCGAACATTTTTTGGTCCATTAACTATCCTTTTCTATCATTCAACAAAGCGAATAGCGCTATCTCTCTCTTGCTTTGATCTGATGCCAGATCCGTCTTCTAACAATGTAGAATTAATAATTAATCAACAAAATATTTCATCTTAATTATGAAATTATTGAATTTCTTGCTTAATAAAATATAATTGATTATTTTAAACGAGAATGAACAGTTAATATTACATCAATTAACCTGTATCAGCTACTGCCTATAGAAGGCATTGACAATATAGATGATCGCAACGTTGTTCTCCTATCTTTCTCCACTGCCATTATAACGTGGACCTCACTGTATAATAATAGTGAAAAATCAAAGTTGTTGAAAAGTTTTAAAAACTAGATCTTTAGTAAATAGCATTGGGTGTTATGAATTCCATTATAGAATAAACTCAAAGTTGTTGAAAAAGTTTCAAAAACTAGATCCTTTGTAAATAGCATTGGGTTTTATGAATTCCATTATAGAATAAAGTCTGTGACCTCAATAAACAAAGAGATAAAAATCGATGTAGTTAATTCTATTCCCAGTATATTTGTTACCGGTTAGATGGAACCTATTTCTGAGTAAAAGTATAAACTGAGAAACGCTTGTAAAACACACTGAAGGTGTAATACAAAGTAGACAAGTTTGTTTTTTCAAATACTGCACTTGAAACTGGCATAGCTGAGCTACTGAGTGAATTTGAAGGATTGTGTTGGATTGATAAAGTTTTTCATTCATGATGCTTCAGAATAGAATACAATTTAAAAATTGAGCTGTAATCAAGGAGAGTAAGTTTGGCAATGAACGAGTATTATTCTGGTAATCTAACCATTAAAATAATAGAGTATTTCGAAGACTCGTAAAGCTAGAGGTAACTTGAAACAGAAAAGTATTCAATGAACAGCATGGATGAGTGAGGATAATAGCTGCCTTGAATAACTTACTTGACTACAGCAATATAGTTTCATTCCATTTATTGAGCGAAATAATTCTTTAAAACTGAGTTTTTCAAACTCATCAAGTAATATTTGATTGATGTTATTAATCAAGTTCGGTTGAAAGATTTATCTCTATAAAGTAGCGAACATGAAGAAGCTATGAAAATCTTTATAAACGAAGTAGTTGAAAACTTTTCAACTTCTCAATGAAACGTTTTCAGCTGTGAAAAAGGGAGATTCAGTTTAGCAAACTGAAAAGAAAACTTTGTAAGATAAGTTCAGATCTTTGAAATCACTTCTCGTTACATATTTCACGAACTCACCACCGATGAAAAAGCAATTTATGAGTAAGTTGTGAAATTATGAAAGTGGAGAGAACTGTCGACTATGAAAAAACTGAAGATTAATAATTTCTCTAGGGTTTTTGGAAAACGGGTGATTATGCATATTGTTTGTACAAGAGTATTGGTGGCTAGGATGTTACTACTGTATAAGCAGTGTAGTTGGTGAAGATTCTCTGAGAAAAAACAAAGTAGAGGAAATTAAATACAGAAAACAATATCTATGATATCACAAGCTACATTTAAGATTTTCTCATTCTGCTCAATCATAGACTAAATTCGTATGGCTTTTGATGGTGAGGAGTCCCTTACGGGAATATCCCACCTCACCTGAATATATAATTTAGGCAGTCAATGACCCTTACGACAGTCATACATTAGCCGGGACCAAACGTTTAACGTGCCCATCCGAATAACACGTGAGTGAACTGGTCAAAAACTTTTGGTTCGAACACAGGATCTCTAGGACACTACGCAAGCACTTTATCCACCAGATCAAGGATCACTCCTGCTCAATCATAAAACCATGTGTGGGATAATTACACAATAGGCTTCATATTTATTTTCATTCATGCGATTACAGAAATTTAGATCAAATATATAATAGGAGCCTATAAAAAAGTCCTAACGCCACCATCGATCAATGATATTTTTCTTCACTTACAATTTTTGTGCTTCTTCTAGAATTCAATTCCCAACAGTATTGTTTTCTTGTGATCAAGGAATCATCAGGGAAAAGCTCCCTTGAGCACTAAAGGTAATTCGCCATCAATAGTGTAGCTAGCGCTACCTGTAGAGGAATGTTCGAACCATCTCGACACTAGTGATTTGTGACGTATTGCACAACTCAGAATACTTGAAAATCCCTAGTCACCAGGAAAAAGGATGAGAGACCACTCTAATCATTTCAGAATCATTGACTCTAGATTCTAGAGTTTGATCTAAGTGATTCGTTCCATAGTTGTGGAACAGTGTGAGTTTTATCCACTGATTTCCCGCATTTATCGGGTTCTCATAATAAGAAAAGAGGGGTTACAAAGAAACGACGGTTACATTCAAGTTTATTATTCAAAATTTTAAAATTATGCTGGTAGACCGTCGAATTATTTCCAAAGAATAAAAGACTATGGATAATAAAATGATGTAATAGAATAACGTCTGTCACCTACCAAATAAAACGTGAAATTAATATGAGTTTCCCAGTTCACACTTCAGAACTTTCGTAATGTTCAATTAATTTAAATTTCAGAACTGTTCAATTAAAGAAAATGTAAATTCTTATCATCTTTGGTTCAATGGGGAAATCTTACCGTTATTGATGTATTTTTCAAGACATTCAAGATTTTAGAGAAAATGCTGTGTCACTATGGATTTCTACAGTTGATGGTTCTAGTATATCTGGTTGCCTTCTTTCATATCATCACCATTGATAATAATAAACCTCACAATTACTAGACAAAGTATTTCAACAAACATTTTACGACGTATCATAATATGGAGTATAAAACTATATACTCATAATATTCATGTTGCTTTTTGCAATCTTATTGTTTTGATGAATATTTTTTTGACAATTTCTTAGATTTTTTATTCAAAATAAATTTTATATATTCAGATAGTTTGTATAAATAAACGCATCTATTATCTGATTTGATTTCAAGCCAAATTGGATCATATCTGGTTTGAATCCTCTTTGAATTGGATCTCGGTGTTGATTGGCTAAACTGGATGTTGTTATAAGCATTCAAGAGTATGGAGCTCCAAATAAATAATGTTTATCGATATTAAATTTGGAATGCTGTGGATTTTTATTGGATTTGTATTAAAAGTTTATTTAAGGCTGTGCAAAGTGAAAATAAACTTTCTACTGGTCATATTTTTCAAAGTTTTTTGATTTGCATATCATGAGGCTATCAAAATGAAAAAGTTTTCTCAAGAAAAAATTTTTTGTCCGATCATTACTTATAAGCGCTTAAAGTTTGAATTTTTGGGACAGAGCACAGTTCGGTAAGAGATAAATCCATGAGATTTGAAGGATAGATTCTTCATGGTATTGTTGATCTAGAAAAACAAATTTCTTCTGAAAATATCAATTTCTGAGAAAGTTATTTAAATTACCAAAAATAACTCAAAAAAAAGTTATTTTAGGTAATTTTTAGTAAATTGAAAAACTTTCTCAAAAATTGATATTTTCTAGATCAACAATACCATGAAGAATCTATCCTCTAAATTTCATTGATTCATCTCTTACCTAACTTGAAATGTTCTGTCCCAAAAATTTAAACTTTAGGCGCTCATATCTCAAAAGGAATGATAGGAAAAAAATGTTTTCATGAGAAAACTTTTTCATTTTGATAGCCTCATGATATACAAATCGAATAACTTTGAAAAATATCACCAGTAGAAAGTTTATTTTTAGCCTTTGCACAGCCTTAATGGCTTGAATCAAGAAGAAAACTCCATAATCGAATAAGAGTCTGGCTGCCGAAAATAAAAATATATTCATATTTCACAGATTTGTGATTCTGCACTTATTTAAACGAAGCACATTCATTAAAGAAGTGTTTGCAACAAAGCACATGAATCGTGATGATAAAACATTCAAAACAAACCAATGTTTATTCAATGACATCAAGTAACAGGCTGATAACTTCATTCCATGTGATTAAAAACCTCTCAAACTGTAATATATCCCAATCAATATTCACTGATAGGCTCTACTGATCGATATGGTCACTTGAGACATCGTTCAGAGAGAAGGACGGAAGCCTCTCTAAATTTTCATAATCATGCTGAGCTCCATTATCTCGTGATCTGCAAGTCTCAATCCCCCCTATTCAGTTAAGTGGTGAGGATCCACTTTGACTTTAGTCAGCATTTGCACCCTCTCACTCACACTCGCCTCTTACAACCCCTAAACTCTTCTCAAGCATTCCTTCTCCATGGAATGTCATCAGTCATTCTTGAGGCATCCATTGATTTATTCTGATTACCATCACCAATTTCACTTGACTTCCTGAAAGCTCTGTCCATTCCACATACCGACTCCCATCTACCATCTATCTCATGCTTATAAACTGCTTGTTAAAAAGATGAAACAATCTAGAAGTCAAGTTAATTTATTTATGTAAGGATCATTCCAATATCTATTCAACTCAATTTTGGTGAATTTTATTCCTCTTCAACTGAATTCAGTACTATCAACTGTTGATTTTCTTTGTTAAAAAGATAAAACAATCCGGAAATCAAGTTAATTTATATACTTATTATTATTAAACGAAAATCCAAATCAAATCCTGTAATTCACCCCAAAGACTTCTGCTACTGCAAATATTGACAACAGGGTAAACGCTAAATGGAAATTCGATAAGCGCTACTATTCAAAAATTATTTGTCAGCCCAGGAATTTCTGAATAGTAGCGCTCATCGAATTTCCATCTAGCTGTTTACCCTGTTATCAATATTTGCAGTAGCAGAAGTCTTCGGGGTGAATTACAGCATTTAATTCGGATTTTCGTTTAATAATAATAATTGATTCATTGGCATTTGAATAATTGCAATATCTCAGTAATTTCCATCTGTAATTTATATACAGATTATTTCAACTTCAATCAACTCAATTCAATGAAATTTCATTCTTCGTCAACTGAAACTGAACAGTTGATTCCCTTTGTGACGCTACCATATAAATTAAACATTTTTTGTATAATGGTAATATTCAGATCCAAATTCTTAATATATTCCTTCATAGAATACACATTCATGGATGAATTTGTAGAGTTGTATAGCCTAGTTTTCTTTAGTATTCATTATTTCATTATTGTAGACAATGATAACTACCCACAATGGACAAAATTATTATAAATTAATTTGATGGTGTACAATTAATTATTTTATAAACATTCATTCAATGAGATAGAAATCTTTTTAATCGAATATGAGATCGTATGGATAACATAAATTTCAAATATAAGCTTCAGAATTACCCTACTAACCGTTATCAGTTGGTCTCAATAGATATAATAATATAAGATATTCTAGGTCATCCTTTGCGGGATCAACCTAATTGAAAGGTGTGTTTCTGCAAGAGTACGAACATATGAGTTATGTCGATGTTTAGCTTTCAGCTTAGGTAGCGCTCTCGACCTTCATGTAACACAAACACATCATTGTAAAGGATCAAAGTGAACAGAACGGTCAAATCTCTTCGCATTTTAGCAAGATGACTTCCAAAAATCATTTTATGATTGCCAGCTGATTGGTGCCATCGATGGAAACTAAAAGCCAAACCGCGAGACACTTGTTCCGTTCACACCTTTATTAGTGATTTAATTTTGGTGAAAATGTATTTTTCAATTCAACATGTTATAAAATAGAATGTCCAAGACACCAAATGATAAAAGCATGTGACAGTTCTATATTTTATTCTAGTATTAAGCATCTGGGAATACCCTTGCCGATGAGCTATTTAGTTCACATAATAAATCACTGATAAATTTTATAGGAGCTGTACTTTATGAAAATGTTCTGTATCATTTTGCTGCTTTAAGAAATAATTGAATGAGCTAAGCGAATTCTATGTTCCAAGTCAATTGCGTTTGTTTGTTTGTTTGTACCGCAGTTGCAGTCACAGTTATGATCCAATTTGGTATACAAGTACTCTGAAACAAGGTGCAGAAAGGTATATATTTATAATATTTATAAGTGCTGTACTTTATAAATTTTCTGTATCAATTTGCTGCTTGAAGAAATAATTTATCAATCAATAATGCAGAGTACTTTACAGTATGTAATCGAAATATATTATATAGATTAGCAGAAAACAATGTAGAACTGACATTGTATTTGATAATAGAAGCCTGTGTTCAATTATATCAATCGCCAATTATGATGTCACCAATCACTGATAATTATGACATTGGAAGCTCTTCAGTAATTCAATCCAGCGAGATCAGTTTGTAGCGGAGAAGCGTGCATACGAGCCATTAAGGTAAAAATTGTGTGGCGTCTGGTCAGGAACGAATATGAGGAGGCTATGCATAGCAAGACCCGTCATTGAGGCACATCAAGCGGCTTTTAAACGGGAATAGTGGAGACAACAAGTGACTGTCTGCCAGTGATTCCATTACGTCACACTCCGTCAATTTTAATTTACAAAACGTCGAAATGGATGGGAATTGATGAAAATTGACTTAATGAAAAGCTCTAGCTTTCAGTCCCTTTTGCCGTCTCTTATTTCCCGGTCTATTAACCATTTTACAGCCAATTTCAACCAGTTCAACAGATTCTAGCGGATTGAGGGGGAGATATTGCACGCACATACGCACTGGTGTCAACAAACAAAACTGTGAGTTGCTCTCTCACTTTATAATTCATAATTTTAAGTTTATTGTGATAAATATTATAAAGAGTTGAAACCACGATATCCATCTATAATATCATCTTATAATAATAACAGCATCTCTCTTCGATTCCATTGCATTGCCGATGTCAATCCAATAAGATATCAATATCATTATCTACAGTGAATCTGAATGTGAATCCAATATTTTATTATCAGTTTAAAAATTCCTCAATAGTGAATATTCCATAGTCAATAATGTTCGAATTGTGTCTCGTTCTACGGAGTCGGGTAAGTTTAGATTACAATCATTGGTAAGCCAAATAATAATTTATAATCTATTTCACTTTCCATGACAAACTGCTTTAAATAAAACTATTGAAATAATTATCATTCAAAAAATTAGACTTTAGTATCGTCAAAATAGTTCAAAAATTAATAATTCATTGTAACTCCAACTAAAAATTCAGTTTCAATTCATAAGAATTCAGTTTGAACGAGATTTATATTCATGGATACCCAATTTCTTTGTACAGTATTAGCTGTGATTTATCGATGAAATATGGTGATATTTGCAACTTTTCGTCCAATAAGGAGTGTCTAGCTCCAAGAGGCTATTCTCCCACCTTTTGTAGGAATTGTTGGTCCGTTCCACAAAATGGCGGCAATGACGCCATCGACCAATGAGAGTGAAGGTGCGTGTACTACACCAGATAGTTGCATGTGATTGGTGGGAGAGTCCTTTCATCTTTAACCGATAGATCGCAGCAGCAATCGGATGTGTTTCATCAGTTCGTTGAATATAATTTGCAATCATTTATTGAAGTTTGCTGAGAACAAATTTGATTGAATTTCACAGGAGAAGAAACCCAAGTCAGATTGCTTTTATTAGCTGTTCATAAATTTCAAGGATTTTCTTGATATTTGGAATGCATAGAGAAGACGACGTAATATTATGTCCATGATATTTTGGAAAATACTTGAAAGAAGTGGCGTTAAGGCTTTAGTTTTTTCGGTGCTCTTTTTTAATAAAAAAAAAACTTCTTTTTCTTCATCTCAATATTTTAGCTATGTGGTATCCTGTAGCTACATGTATGTTACTTTCTCTTTTTCATCCCAGCGGTCTTGATATACATCTCTTGTATGAGTACATCTATACATCTCTTGATACTGTTTTATCACCAATACTTTTCCAAATTTATATTAATGATTTTCTTAAAGTTGACATTGGGAACTTCTCAATCGTATCCTTTGCTGATGATACCGCTCTCACTTTCACTGGCAATTCCTGGTCTCAGAGTAGCACAATCATGCTTGTCTTCTACATACATTCAAATCCATCCTGTCTTGAAGGAATGTTTCTCTAGTGGGACGTAAATTTAAATTCAAGTTTCTTTCACGAAGAAGAAATTTATTTTTATTCTTCTTAATATATATCATCAAGTTTTTTATGTACAGCTGTCGAACAGTTATAATATTATATTATTATAATATTGTGTATGTTTTTTGGGAAATAAATTTGAATTTGAATTTGAACATCGAAATTCTGTCAAAGCGGTCAAAGATACATCAAGTATCTCTTCATATTATTCATTTTATAGGGGTTTCCTTATTTCCTCATCATAACAATTCTTATCATAATTATCATGAGCCGGCCGGAGTGGCCGAGTGGACTAGAGCTTACAACTTCGCTCCGATTGGTCTCAAGTCCGGATCTGGCCCGGGGCATGTATCAGCATCTTCTCATCATCCTATTTTATCATGAATCATCCTATTACCCACGTACAAGCAAAATATCATGTGAGCATGATCCAGCAAAAATTGTTTCTTGTAGTTTTCATAACTGCATGAAACTGTTCTAGACCTGGAATGTCTTGGACTTGCTTTTTACACCCTCATCTGTACATCGGAAAAGTTGAATCTCTCGTCTTTTTCAGCCTATACCCACAAACAAGCCTAGAGTTTATGTATGAGTCATCCCCACTAAAAATGAATGGAAATAAGCCTATTGTTCTTAAATAAACCTATATTTCATCGGAAGGTTAATTTTATTTATTTATCGAATTGATACACTTGTAATTATCGAATTTCAACTTGGCCCTGGTACACAATGTAATATACAGTGAGAGTGATATGTATGGGAACCCTTAATAAGTTGTAGACTGTTGTAGAAATAATAATGTAACCTCCAGGATAAATTATTGGTCAAATACTCCACCTTTTGACGTACAACTGAATTTCCACCCCTCATAAGGGGGTGACTTAGGGGTTCGAATATTCTAAATGTAAACACCAATTGTGTGGTACATCATTTTAAAGGTCTTTTTAAAACGGGAAAGATGACATCAATAAAAATGTTCTATAATACTTTTATCTAAAATGACGGATGAATGAAGTTTTAGTTTTTAAAGAAATGAGGTGTAACTCAAATATTTTGAATGTAAACACCCATTGTGTGATATATCATTTTGAAGGACTTTTCAAAACGAGAGATATGTCATCAATAACAATGTTCTATGATACTCTTATCCAAAATGGCGGCTGTATGAAGTTTTAGTTTTTAAAGAAATAATTGATAAAGATATATTTGAGTTACAACCCCCAAGGAATCCCTTATGAGGGATTGAAATCCAGTTGTACGTCAAAAGGCAGAGTATTTGACCAATAACTTATCCTGAAAGTTACAGTATTATATCTACAACAGTCTCCAACTTATTGAAGGGTTCCCATACATATGACTCACTCTGTATATGTATTACAATATAATATCCTATTATATTAAGCGAGCAATTTCTGTATATCTGTTTATATTTTTATATCTGGCTATATGATTATTCATGTTCAACGGATCTCGAAAACGCCTCTAACGATTTTCACGAAATTTGGAAGATAGTAGGTTTATGATATAAAAATTCGATTGCACTAGGTCTCATCCCTGGGAAAACTTGCTGAAGGATATGAAAAGGATAATTCATTCTTGGAAAAACAGATGATGATTTCGTCGTCTGTCGATAACAGAAGATGTGTGTGCCTGTGTGGGAGATCAGCTGTGTAATCAATTAGCTTACCGTATTTCGCGAGAAATCTAGAAATGTTAGTGACTCGATCAAAATAATCTGATTTGTTGACATGATATGATATATATATATATGGTATTCAAAGTTAATCATTATTTTACAGTTCTAAGTGATTAGTGAGTGTTATTTTGTTTTTCAATTTGGTATGTAAACAATCTAAATTAGAACTTTTATGTTTTCAAATATTTGGAATGAAAATTTGACCTGAATTCAAGTGTATGGAACATAATCTACATTTAGGAATATTTATAGTGTATAAATCAAAATTCGGGGAAGAAACAGTTTTGGGCTGTGCCTGTTAGTCCTTCCCAAATCATTTTAAAGAATTGAGTTTTGTTTATCAATAAATAAATAGATAACGAGCGAATCTCGGTGCCCCGATATTAATTTATTACACAAAGTAATATGTTGGTTCACAATATTGATGTAGGACGAAAGAATCAACATGTTGCAACGTGGCAGCCCCACTCCGTATCAAGTGAGAGTTCCTCTCTCCCCGTGTTGGCAACTCACGTGTTCTCTGCTGAGTACGGAGTGCTCTGCTCATTCGTTCGGTGCAACGCGGCGAAGCAGCATCTGTGACGAAACCCTCAGTCGCTTATCAGTAAACCACGCGTTCCATACACCTACCGGAAGAATCCACGCGTTCTAGTGATCCATCCTCTCAAAAGAGAAACGTAAATAAAATATTATTTTGATAATACAGATTAAATTACACAAATTTTGGTCTGAATTTACAACAATAAACAATTTAATTACAGAATATCTTTTAACAATAATTAATGTCTGATAGAAAATCTTAATTTGATAATATATTTCAATATTCTTATCCAAAAAACATGACATTTATCAAATAATTGATGAATCTCAACTCTTCTATGATTCAGAGAAACATAAATAAGATACTATTTGGAGATTCAGAAGTTTTGTTCCTAAATTAGACGTACAAACAATATTTTTCGAGTTATCACTTGGTAGGATAATTATAATGTTTTCAAATTATTGTCTTATCCAACAAACCTCGTTTCCAAGTTGATGCATCACAGATTTCCTCAGTGATGTGTAATTAAATTGAATTTAGATAATATTCTTCGATTTGAATTAGTTTTATGCAATATGACTTCTCTCCAAGTTTAGCCGACCATCACATATTTATTTGCCATAATTGATTAGGATATCTCATGATTTCTATTGTCATTCTAGTATCTTCCCTTGATTGCAGTATCGATTCCCTTTAAAATTTGCCTCAAAAAATAATAATGATATAAATAGAAACTAACAGAACTAATTTTCAGCACCATATTATCGTTTTGTGTTTGGTATGCGAATTAACAAATGATCCAGCAGCTATTAGAAAAAATATTCAGTAGGTAATCAAGATGGTTAATCATTGACTAGAATAAGAGAGCTAAAAGCAATTTAAACTACTTATTTCACTGTATTCTTGTAACTGTAGCCTTATCTTCATCCATTTTAGAGAAGAAAAAATGATAGAAATATACTGAAACATTATGGTCTTGTATGAAAGTTTAGATAGCTGATTCAAACTCGGTAAGACATGTACATTACATAATCCATAGATTCGCACTTTATATTTTTGCATTATTATTCGCTCCATAAATTCTATATACTGGATTGAATGATAATATTCCTGATTTTAAAACGTAGAAACAATGCCAGCCCTCCTATCTGCTGCAGAGTTGTAATGGAGAAGAAAAATTGAATTGTATACCGTACACAAATAACATCATTATACGTTCTCAGTCCCACAGTTCCACAATTATAATTATTTAGGACAACGTAGGGGAATGACAGTTATTGATCTGTTCGATGAGATGATTCATTTAAAATTATCCATGCCAAAAATCTCGTTCCAAAGGGAAATTGATATTTCACTTTCCGTTGTCTCTAATATTATCCTAGTCTCTGATTCATACCTCGAATTAAAAACACAAATCAACTTCAAATACTTGATATTAAAAACTGATAGTAATCTATGTGATGATCACATAATATTTGGAGTAATTTGTCGCATATGTCACTAAACAAGATTTGAAACCAATATGTGATATTAAAAACTGATAAAAATCAAGTAGAAATCAATGTAATATGTTCATTATAATTGGAGTCATTTATCGCATATTTCGCTTAACAAGAATCAAAACTAGAAGAGATGAATAATTTTTTAAATGATTAGACTAAATCGGTTCAATTATAAACGATTGTAAAGGAACGTAAGATAACATTGTCGATCTCAGATGATTATGTCTAATAAATATTGTCATGGGATGATTCCTCCTAGATACAAAATAATGATTTAAGGTACTTCACTTCAGTTCCGGGTTCTAATTTGTATCACTCCCATTACAGCTCCACATAATAATAAGCATATACTAAAATAATAAGCACATAACTACATACCAAAATAATAAGCATATACTAGATAATATAAATCTCCATGATTTGTGCATCTATAGAGAGAGACAAAAGGGAAATGTTTTTTACCCTTAGGAATAAACATTATCCTAGCTCTGTGACTTACACATTTTCCACTTTTGTGGAAACATTTTCCCACGAATTATACCAATATTTATTATTTTATGTTACCACTTACAACAATAACAGCGTATTATTCAACGGTCTCGTTTTAAAATGAGTTCCAACATAACTAAATAAATATAGGTTTTAAAGTTAGTTCCAACATTATCTATAGGTTTAGGTTATGACATTGCATGACCTATATATTATCACATAGTTCACGTGTAGCGACACAGACGACAATGAGATTCGACTCCTACGTTGCTGTTATTGATGTTTATTTAATGAGGTTCCTCCTAAACCTGTCGGAGAGAAAGTAGTAGGCTTCTAGTATACTGTTCCAGAGAATAAATGTAATGGAATGACACTGTAGGAGGACGAAAAATACTTCAAATATATACATTTACAACTATAGTAAAGCGGTCCATAGGCTAATAATATTATCATTTTCAAATCCTAATATTTTATTGTTTAATACAGTAAGTTGTCATATTATCAGGCCACACATCTGTAATAAACTCTGCATAGAAATTGTGGCCTCAGGTTATAAGTGGGTACTAAGACACAATAAAAAAATATCAAAAGTAACCTTAATAAAAACAATAAAAAAACGTGTAGTACCCTTTATTAAAAACTTTAAAATATTTTAACGACTAGCTCCGACCATATGTCATTTTCAAGTTAAAATGTGAAAGTAAAAAGTTAAATGTATGTGCAAATGTAATGTTTTCTACATTCAACTTGGAAATGACCTGTGGTCGAAACTAGTAATGAAATCTTTTAAAGTTTTTAATAAAGAGTACTACAAGTTTTTATATTGTTTTTATTAATTTGAACAAAAGTATCCCATAAAGTGAAGTGATTTTACAAAAGTAACCTTTATTTTATTGTAACAATACTAGTTCCACCTCTTTAAAAGCCATTTTCAAGTGTACACTTCAGTTTTTACATCTGGAAATTGATCTTGAAGATTTGAAACTACTAGTGTTGCTTCAAAATAAAGGGTACTTTTGATATCTTCTTATTGTGTTTCAATAATCAGCAGCCCTAAAAGGAAGAGTGAAGTAGGTAATAAATTGTATAATAATATTGAGCGTCTATTTCTTGTGAAACATAATTATTCTATTGTACAATATATCTTACTGAATATTATTCTGATCTCAAAAGTATCAGATCGTAGCAAACTTCGATTCATGATTAATTTTGAAATCATGTTAAATATAGTAAGGAATGTTTGAACTCGTGGCTGGAGCACAAGATTTCTTTTTCTAGCAACGCCAATTATTTAACAAAGATTTTTTTTTGTTACACTGTTGTTGATTGGTGAATAAATGATGCTGTGATTTGCTCAACAGTACAAACATTCACAGTAAATTCTAGAGCCTAATTTAGCTCATTCAATATTCTCTTCGATTTCCCAAGGTATCAATACTTTCTGAAACCCTATTCCAACACCTACATTCCACAAATAGGTTCCTCAATCAAAAATTGAATTACATGTTTCCAATTATTTTATATATCACACAGTAGAGAATAGTTTTAAAATTCTGAACAACGTATCCGCAAAGATTAATCTGAGCGTGGATACGAGTTTTGTGTTTTTTAACATTAATATGTAACCGGAAGATTACACATACAAAGAATAGGGATACGAATGGAAATATTAAATTAACAAAAACCTGAGACACTCAACCACGACTTGAATTCAACTTTAAAGGCCACATCTACAAAAAAAAAAAAAATAGTTGATACAATTTGGGATTTTTTTTCACGGATTATGCCCCAAAAGCCCCAGGCTCACTGTGCGATGGAATAGATGTAGATAAAAGCAATGAGCCTGGCTAGGATAGAGAAGAACAGGATAGAGATGTACTTGATTCAACAAAACAACATTTCAAATAGTTATGTATCTTCTAACAAGAAACAAGTTTAATGGAAAAAGTTCAATAGCAAGTTATATGAAATGCACCTGGATATTTAGGTAGATTCCGAACTACGAGGATGTAGATATCTAGCTCATATCAGTCAGTTGGTGGAGATAGCCTTGAATAGCCACCCTTCCAATCGAAGCACTGGGGGTACGTCAAGCATTTGAATTGAGCGTAGTTACAAAATTATTTTTACCATTCGAAATACTATTTCAAATTTAAAAGCTTACATGAGCATCTCCTATTATTCTCAGACAGGAATTTGAGACTTTTAATCATGAATATCACTAAAAGGAGATGTGCCCATCCAAATTATGTTTTGATCAGAGCTCACAAACTTCATAAAGCAGGCCACTGAAGTAAAACTGTTCATGTCACAAGTTTCTGGTAAATCTGCAATTTATCTAGTTATAGAATGATTTTTCTTCAATAAAATGCGAAGAGGCAAAAGAAATTTGCTCAAAAGCGCTTAAGTACCTGATTTGAAATAACAGATCAGGGGATAGGTCCAATTTATAGATAATTTTGAGTCCTGCATAATAAAATATACTAGATTTTTATTCCCTCCAATATAGGATACTTCTCAAACGGAAATCAAATAACATTATAATAGAACATGAATTACACAATAATAGCTATTTATGTATTAAGAGCGTAATGCGCGACTTTATCGCTCGCGCAAAACAGTTATCACGCGACGCGAAGCGGAGCGTGATAATTTTGCAAGAGCGATAAAGTCGCGCATTACATGCGAATTACATACAAAATTTTTCTACAACTGCCTGTTAAATTACTTATATCGGCGGAGTTACAATTACCGACTTTTTAGGTTAAGATCTGACCTTTTGGCGAGCTGCTTACCATCAGCTGATTGGCGAGCGTAAAGAAACTCTTTTGCGCAAGCACGAATGATTTGCGAGCGTAAAGAAAATTTAGTGCGCATGCGTGGATGGTTAGCGAGCGAAAAAGTAGATTCTCCTCAGAAATAAGCTGTTTTACGAGGAGAATTGAGTATGCAAATTCTTTTTTTACGCGCAGTTGTAGAAAAATAAATTGTTACCGTAAAGAGGCAATCACATAAGTCAGTTTACTTGAATTTAAGTTTTAATAGCTTCAACATTATATTATTATGAATGAAAAAATCTAATTAATCTTAGATTTCTTCTTACTTTTCACACTTCCCTTGCATCACACTTCTTCCTATCCAGTTGTTTTTATATATATTTCTGCATTGACTGATAACAATGCTTATAACTCAAGAATGTGAGTGAATTTCGCCAATGTGATGACATAATTATTATTTTATTTCAATTTATTAAAAACACACAAAACAAGACAAAACAAAATTACAAAGATTTACGAAACAAATAAACACAATAAAATGTTACAATATAAAAAACCATGGGCTAGGTTTGGGTGTGTTGGAGAAGAGAAAAAAAGAGAGGAAGATACCTAGCCAACTATGGTTTCCCATGTAATAGCAGGCAAAGAGAGAAGAGAAGTAATGAGGAAAAAAGGAAGGGAGAAATGGGGGGAAGGAAGAAAACAGAGGAATAGGTACTTAAAATAAAGGTAAGCGAGTCCACTGAAAAATGAAAAAACTAATGAAAAAAAAAAAATGCTGGAGCAGAAATCTCGAGAAATAGAGAAATCTCTCTATAATATAATGATATTGTCCTCTCGTCAAGTACTAGCATTCCTGAGAGTTCGAGCGATTTTGATTTTTTAATATTTTTGCAAAAATCTATTATGGATTTCATGAATAATGCATATCTCACAGATTTGCATGATATTCGGGCTATGGATAGAGGTTGACCTAACAAGTGTTGTGCTTTACTATGAGACGTTTCGATACAATACAGGGTGAGTTATTCACTGAAACATAAAATCTTACCTCCACTTTCAGATCAGAAAAGTCACTCATCTTTAAACCGTTCATGTCTCATTTTTACATTTTTGGGTGAATCGTACCTTCAAGATACAAGTTGCATCTAAAAGTCAAAAATATTCAACATTTTGATTTAACTGAAGAAGGGTCCACATTGGTATAGTGAATTGAAGTTTCTTTTCTTTTAAACTTGAACTCCCAGTTTGAAGAATACATTGATTTCATACAAAACTTGAATTCAAGTAAACTTGACTAATGTGAACGCCCCCTGATAGATCGATAAAGAGCTTATATCATCATTTTAGAGTTGGAACAGAAATTTGAACCAATAATATAACAGGCCATGCTTACGGAACGTGAATGTCTGATTTCAATATCGGATGAGAATTGAGGATGAGTTATTTATTATTATTAACCGAAAATCCAAATTAAACTCTGTAATTCACCCCGAAGACTTCTGCTACTGCAAATATTGACAACAGGGTAAACAGCTAGATGGAAAGAGATGGAATGAGTTATTGTTACAGAGGGGTGAGGCAATAATTTATTGAAAAGGGAGAAAAATTCTGAACAAGAGAAATATTGATAGTTCAGAAATGAGAGAAGTCTGCATTCGATCTGCATCACTAACTCATTTGGATGAAATATTTACAGTGCTATATTTGAAGTACTGGCTGGGACAGCAGAGAATGTGATTGACAGGCATTGTTTATAGCGTTATTTCGATATTTGGCGAAGTGATTGTCGGAGCTTTCCCCCTCCCTTCTCCTCTAGACCTCGTGCACTGACTGCCCACATAATTGCTTCTGGGAAATCAAAGTACCTAACCTAACCTCCTCGGATTACATAGTCGGGGCTAGCTCTCACTCCCCGATGAATTCTCCACCACTGGAATCACTCTTCATCGATATTGTCTTTCCTATGTGTGTTCTCCTTTTCTATGTGAGCTTAGAAGTGTTTTCTCACTCTCTCAAAATTCACCTCACACTTTCTTTAGCCATCTAACAAAATTTACAATCAAATATCTATTGATCTATCAATCTCACTCTCTGTAGATGGATATGGAAATGGTTCATCCATATCACATCAATTTACAAGAAATTGAAACATGTGAACTATAATACTTGTTTTGTGATAATCAGCCAGAAATTATAATTAAAAAGCAAAGATATAATTCACTCATCAAATGAGCAGACAATGGCAACATGAACAGACATAATAGATAAAATCATAGTCAATGTTGTCAAATTTGTTTTCCAACCATGGAGAAATACCACACGTCATCAACAATACAATTCTGATGAGCAGACATGACAAAAACTTTCCTTATTCACTTCATAGGAATCCATAAACCATATTCAGAGGACTTGATTGTTTCAAAATCATACTGTTTCAAATTTGAAATTCGAATTTATTTGAAAAGAGTTTACAGGTACGGGATAGTGAACTCACGAATGACGCATCATCACGTCTGAACTACTTGACCGATTAACTTGAAATTTTGCATATTGATTCTTCATTCACTGAGGATGGTTATAGGTCTATTTTCAATTCATGAAGAAATCATGCCAAGTTTTCAGTTTGTCAAATTTTCATTTGACTTGCTTCTAGTTTGTTATATTTTGCTAACTTTGCTTGAGAGTGGTCATAGATAAAATAGTGTATTCAACGGATCTATTCTCTATCTTCTCATTCTTCTTTTATCTATGTATTCTCTTCCTCCATAACTACACTATATACGGAAATGGTAAAAAGTATGGAAACAGTGAATAGTTCAATAAAATGGAAATTCGACGATAGGCATGATTGGGATCCTATTCGGATAAAAATAACTTCTTTTCTGGCACATCAAAATTATGTTCCACCACCTTGGAACCGCCATTTTGAATTCAACTCCATTCTCTTTTTGGATTGGAAAGTGGTCTTATGATAAATGATTTCGATACAGAATTTCAAGAGATAATGAATGGTGAGAACCGCATATCGATATCTCAAACCGTTCAAACGATATTCACATTCAAAGATAGTAATAAATCATCTATCTATCCATGATAAAGAAGAGAACCGGCTTAAAACTGTTGGGATAGGAAATTCATGAATGTTATATTATCACATCTAAACTACTCTGATTAAGGCTGTTAGGTACACTTTTTTTATTCAAATTGGATAATCTTTTTCAATATAATTGTTAAGAGCATTATAAGAGTGAGAAAAAGTGGCAACTGAAATTTTCAAGTGGTTCAATAAGCGAGTTATGGGTTGTTGAAGTGCTAATTTTCCACATTCCGTTTTCTTTCCAGATCATAAACGGTTTCGACTATATTAACAAAACTTCTCTTGAAGATACAAAAAATGTATCTTTCCAAATTAAAACATCTTATTCCCCATATCGTTCATAAATAAAAAAGTAACATTCTTTGTAAATTCGATAACTTGTTTATTTTGGCATAAACGCGAAAAAACGCACATTAGAGCAAAGACAATGATGTACTGAATGTATTAGAAAAATTCCAATGGAAAATTCGAAACCGTTTATGATCTGGAAAGAAAACGGAGTTAGCACTTTCAACAACCAATAACTCGCTTATTATACCACTTAAAATTTCAGTTGCCACTTATTCACACTCTTATCTAACAATTATATTAAAAAGATTATCCAATTTGAATAAAAAAAGTGTAATGAACAACCTTAACTTGAAATTTTGTTTAAAGATTCTGAATTCACCGAGGATGGTTATAGGCCTATTTCAAATTCTCCAAGATTCTAGTTGGTCAAGTTTTCAGTTTGTCAATTTTTAAGTATTCCCTTGTGGAGTACGGGTTACCTGCTATTCAACAATAAAAAGATTATAAATGTTGTCTTATACCATTTTTGTAATAGCAGGAACCAGGCGCAATGTATGCAACCCGCACAACACACAAGAAATGGTGAGGTTCACGTTATTAAGGCAGTGAAGAAAGATAGGAGAACAGACAACAGCATTGCCAATATGCCTTGCCACTACCTTAAGCCACTAGCCACTACTAGCTCGCTACTTTGCCACTAACTGTAAAGCCGGGTTTAGACGCTCAAGCCATTTGTGCAAACTGGCTTGCGCAAGCCGGTTTGCGCAGTTGAATTTCTGCGTGTGAACGGTGGCTTGAGGCTTGCGCAAGCCAAAAAATCTGGCTTGAGCAAATTCTGTTCTGACAGAAAATCGGCTTGCGGTTGGAGTATTGGAATGAGCGTTTAAACACTGCTCAAGCCATTTGCGCAAGCTGGTAGGCCAAAAGTACGTTTTCGCGCATGCGCACGTGAATCCTAACCACAACTGAACCTCCAGTTTGTCTGTCTCGTGATTTTTATTTATTATTACCTATTCAAGTTTTCATGCTAAATCTATGTTTAGTTCTCAAGTGTTTCATAATTAATAGTGTCTATAATATTAGTATACAGTATCATAATAATTAATAAATATGGCAAATTAAAAAGATTTCCTGAGTGATTAATAGAAGTTTATAAATCTTTACCTTGTCTATGGCAAATTTAGTCCAAAGAATCAGTGATCGCTAGGCTAAATCTCATGCTTATGATGCCTAATAGAAAAAATGCGATCAGTTGACCAAGAAGCTGACAGGGAGACTGTGGATTGATATATGGATACTATAAGTGATGGGATAACAATCTGATATAGATCAAAACTAATTTGGATAGCTACTGCTTCCATAGATAACTGCTACTGATAGCAGTTTAGCTGGTTTTTAGGTTAGTATCAGTGAAATTCACAAGCCAAATTGCACAAACTGAACTGAGCATGTGAGCAGAAGAATTTTATTTCGCTCGTTTGCGCAAATTTGACTTGCGCAAGCCAGTTTGCGCAAATGGCTTGAGCGTGTAAACCCAGCTTAAGGGATAGCTGATACTGGTATTAATTTGATGAAATATTAACTGTTCATTCTTGTTTGGAATAATCAATTATATTTTATTCGTTTAGAAAATATATAATTCAAGGATTAAATAATATTTTTTCATAATTCAGATTGCATATTTTTTAATTAATTATATTTCTACATTGTTGAAAAATGATGTGGCAGCGTAGGTGAGCTGGAAAAGGATAGCGCTATCTGCTTTATTGAATGATAAACTAGTATAGCAACACCCATGTTAATCAAATACTGCCATGATAATGTGAACCTCAGTTTACTACTCCCCCACTGTATACCGATTATTTGGTACCAAAATGCGTCTGTGATGAATTTCTAACCTCTGAGTGAATTATTGTTTGACAGTAAGGTTTGCAGCAATTATTATTCAGTAATAGCCTTACACCGGATTTGAAGGTACGTAAAAGATTCCGTTCATTTCATGTCGCAACATGAGAAGATATTATAACAGATGTGTTCCAAGTTCTAAACCAATATTTGCATCGCCATGATGATGCGTTAAATTAATGTGTATTGTGGAGAATGTTTGTCCTTTTTTCCCAAATTTAATAATATTGTAGGAATTTCACAGTTTTAATAGACTTACTTCAAAATGATTCTCCTATCTCAGGTTCTAAAAAAATATTCAACACGAACACTTTCATAATTTTGAATACAGTATTTCCGGAATAGTATTGAACACTAGTATTGAATACAGGACTTCTATTTCGGGAACATTTCACATGTTTATTGAACTTCATATTCCGTTAATATGATCATTACATGATTTGATCGTCTTATCTCTCCTTTTTCTAATCAGAACTATGAATTTTGAATACAGTATTTCCGGAACAGTATTGAACTCCAGTATCGAATACAGGACTTATATTTCGGGAACATTTCACATGTTTATTGTACTTCATATCCCGTTAATATGATCATGACATGATTTGATCGTCTCATCTCTCCTCTTTCTAATCAGAACTATGAAGCATCACAATATCATCAAACCGTTAAAGAGAATCTACCCTTATTGAAATACGAACTCTTGATTTTATAAAGGTCAGCTAGGATATTTGAGACTAGTAAGGTGTTGTACCCTAAGGCTAAAAGCTGTATTGGAAGCTAAAAGCTCATGTGGGCATCATCTGTAATAAAATATCCTGTCTCTTGAATGTATTTAAAAGCTCTTAATTGAGTAGGGAAGTAATTTTATGGAAAGTTACACATTATTAGAGGATTACATTGCATTCAAGATTATAGCTTATAATTTCTAACAATACAGCTAATACTATTCTACGGATGTATAAACCCCAGGATCGATTCAGAAGAATCAACAATTTTTTACCTCAATTTCGATCACGAATATGCATTTTTTCAATAAATTTTTGTTGAGACTCACTTGATTTGAATGATAAGTGAAAAATCTGGTGTGGCGCACTCACACAACTTTCCTTGCCGTTATGAAAATTGATCACCTGACGCTAGTGTTGTCGCGCATCTCAAGTCTACTATTCAAAGATATGAGACAGCTGATGATAGATCATTAACGCTGGAAACACTCGAGGTCTGCTATCTCGTCGTAGTGAATGATTTAATAGAACCAACAGTTGCCAACAGTTTCCAATTTAATAATCACATTTTCTCGATTTTCAAGCTTATTTTCAATTTTAGGTGGAAATGTTACTGAACATTAATTGCAGAGATTTTCATGCTCAATCTTTTCCACTTGATTTTTTTTGTTTAAATTGTATATGAAAGGCTGATAATTGAGAATCTAAAATCAAACTTTGCATAGATGGGGCGGAGCTCCTGAAATTTTTACAGATATGGGACTTGTTGCAGTTGATAGAGCTTATCAATGACTATTTCAGGTATGAATTTGATTAAAATCGTTGGAGCCGTTTTCGAGAAAATCGCGAAAAACCCTGTTTTTGACAACATTTTCGAAATTTTAGCCGCCATCTTGGATTGCATTTGATCGAAATTGTTCGTGTCGGATCCTTATAGCGTAAGGAACTTACGTTCCTGATTTCAAGTTATTCCGTTAACTGGGAGATGAGATATTGTGTACACAGACGCACATACACTCACACACACACACACACACACACACCACACACACACACACACACACACACACACACACAACACACAACACACACACACCACACACAACACACACACACACCACACAGAACCAATACCCAAAACCACTTTTTCGGACTCAGGGGACCTTGAAACGTATAGAAATTAATAAAGTTCGGTACCTTAATTTTTTTCGGAAAGCAATACTTTCCTTACCTATGGTAATAGGACAAGGAAAGTGAAAAATCTAACTTGATTTATCTGATAGATATAGAAAACATTCATTCATTCATCCATTTATTGTATAAAACACTATAATCATAATACAATTATGATATTTGAGGAAAAACTAGGCTGAGCCTGTACTATTTCTCTCCAAAGATTTTGATAAAATGTTAATGTTGTCCAAAAGTTAAGGTTATGTAATCAAACACTGATTTTCACTGCGTCGTCACTTGATTTTCGTTCCAAGAATAATTATTTAAAAATTTTTAATTTTGAAGGTTGATGTTATACTCTAAATGAAATCACAAAAAAATAAATTTAAAACTTTAGAAATATCGCACTTATATGAAAAATTTGAATACTAAATCAAAAACCTACTCACTATTAGCATAGAGAAACAATAGCGTAAGTAGATATCCCATGGTATAGGGCGTTTATGTCGCAAGTTTTACTGTTATCCCAAGCTGATAGTTCACATAGTTCTTTCCTATGCAGCTGTGTGACGCTGGTAGTCTCTCAAATTGTGCCGTTCATACACTATCACCCCAACAAAACAGTAAAAATTGACAATAATTGACAGTAATCGGCTTGAGATAACAGTAAAAGTTGCGACATAAATTCCCTATACCATGGGATATCTACTTACGCTATTGTTTCTCTATGCTATTCGTTATTTACAGCTGATCATTTTACACTTCGAAGTACTCCAGAGTTACGGAACAGCTCGTTTAACATTTAATCAATTCTACCTTAATTTTTCAGATCGGAACATGACTTGAATAAATCTCTCTAAAGTGATATCCAGGTTTTCAAGTTGATGGAAATGATAGCAAAGTGTACTTTTCACGATTTCTTCACAAACAGCTGATAGTTCCATTCCTGATAGAATTTATTGTATTACTGTGAAAAGGTGATGTTGTAGAAGATAAACTTCAAAATTGATTGATATTGTCAAAACCACTGATTCGTTTAGACAATTAGAGATACTTGTTCCAGTTGTTACCTCATGATCAACCTCCAGTAAACTGAAAAGTTAAATATTGAGCAACATGATATATAGCGGTGGAGAATGGGAATGATTATTATAAATTGAACACAATGTTACACTTCATTTACAACTTGAATGAAAAAGACTAAGAAATTGTCAAAAAACCACTGATTTATTGATAATTAGAAAGACCGGTTTCGGTTATTACCATTGTCAATGGTGTAATAGCCGAAACCGGTCTTTCTAATTATCAATAAATCAGTGGTTTTTTGACAATTTCTTAGTCTTTTTCATTCAATATGAATAATTACCACAATATCAACTTCTCAACTACACAAAAAGTGAGCCATTTACAACTCTTCATAACAGAATAATTTACAAGAAACAGGCAAGTCAATATAATAAAAACTAACATCATACAAAAATCACATTCCAGGTTACTCTTCACAAATATTCATTACAACTTTTGAGAGATTATAAATGAATTGAACTTATCTGATTCACCACGAACGAAAAAAAGTTGTGATCAATCAGTGTATTGCATGAAATAGACTCACTTTTGTGAAAGTGGAGAAGGATCATTTTCTACTTTTTAGAATATCATTTTCAATGGAAATCATTTTTTCTCACAGTTAAATTGTAACTATATAAGGCAAAATTTTGATATATGCATATGCAAGCATAGGCCAACAACAAAAATTAGAAACATTCGAGGATAGTCAATAACTGTTTGATAAATATTTTGATAATCTCATCATAGAATCATCTAAAACACTTTGGTGGATGAAGTTGGAAAAAATTCCAAAGAGTTGTCTAAAAGAGTTGGATAATGTTGTTCATGTTTCTCAAATCTTGTTCATCCATATTTTTGATACGTAAAACTTCCAATGTAACACTTTGATGGATGAAGTTGAAAAAAATTCCGGCGAGATGTCTAAAAGGGTTGGATAATGTTGTTCATGATTCTCAAATCTTGTTCCATCCATCCATATTTTTGATACGTAAAACTTCCAATGCCAGTTCAAATAGATGTGATTATCTCATCTGTGGAAAGGTTATGATATTCGTGGGAGTGGATGAAACAGGTGATGAGAGATAGAGTGAGAGAGAAAAGGCAGGAAACGAGGGTGAGGAGAGCGACATTTAGTAGGAGAGTTGATACGAGAGGTGTTGTGTTGAGGTTATAGAAGAGTCTCCACCTTAACAGAGGTCAAGCATGTTGTTTCTCTCCACCCTGCTATTCTTGCCGTTTGTAGCATTAGCTGTGTTTCAATAGGAGATAGCAGTAGCACTGGTACTTACCCACGCTCGATTCTGTACACTATTTTTGTGAGCTCGTTACACAAACATTTCCAATTTTCCTCAGCGAGTGAAATCCTACTTGAAATGTTTTCTCACTACACAATCAAACAACAATAATGGATATTTGCGTGAATTTAGGGACAACTGACCGTGTAATATCGTTGTCAATGTTTTCTTTAAAATATGTGACGTGCAGAAAGTTTGCAATTGATAAAAATGTTTTCAGTGCTGACATGGACTGACAGAAATAAAGTTCCTCCATCAAATCCTAATCAAAGCGTTATCTAGATCCTATTAGTGTGAATATTTCTTTTTCGAAATACAGCAAATACAACAAAAACTCGAATTTGATTCTGAAGTACAAATAAATAGATAAATAAAGTTGAAAAAATAATTCGTCTGAGTCACTGTCAATGTTGTAGAATAGTTCCATAATGGAATAAATCAGCTTGAAAATGTGACGTGTGTGATGACGAAACCATGGTCCTGTACCAAATAAAACTGTGTAGAATTCGACAACTTATGTGACTTTTTAATTAATTCGAAAAAATTATTTTATGTTTTATGTAAAATTTAAAAAAAAATCACAACTTGATAAAAAATGAATTTAAAGTGGATCAATGTCTCTATTAATACTACATCAACGTGAGAAAACCTAGGTGAACTCCGAGGGAATAACGTTGAGTCCTTATCAAGGATTACCGGAAAAAGAAAAAGTCTTTGTTCGTGCTTCTACATTGCTCAAATTAGAGGTGCCCTTGTAGTTGTTTCTACGTTCTAAAATAAAATGAACCAAATTATCATGATAAAGTAACAATTGTATAACTATATTAACGTATTTCTTATAAATAGATGTTGGCTCAACTCACACTTACGCGACTCAGTTCGAGAAGAGACTCGACTCTAGTCGAGAGCATGTGTTTCCAAATGGTGACACTCAGACTAGTCGATTCTAGTCTCGCCACGACGTCATCATTTGAAAACACATGGTCACGACTAGAGTCGAGTCTCTTCTCTGAGTCGCGTAAGTGTGAGTTGAGCCTAAGAGTAGATATATTCGAGAAATTTCAACTGGACTAGACAACAGTAAAGTATTCACTGACTCAAGTTTGTAGATTATAGACGTTTAAAGTGCTTAATGATACTGGAACTATTCATTTAGATCCAGATTACAGAAATATATAGAATGATATCAAATGAGACCTCTTTCAAAGCAGACAACGTGTGCTAAGAGGAATAATCTATCAAATAAAAAGATTGTATTCATTTTTTTAAATAGGTATAGTTTGAGCTGAAAATTATAAAATTGAATTTAATTCATTTCCGGTCGGAAGTAAGAATACATTCTTTATTCCAAACTTGAATTGAACCATAGTGAAAAAATCTGGTGTGGCACACTCACACAACTTTCCTTGCCGTTATGAAAATTGATCACCTGACGCTAGTGTTCCCGCACATCTCAAGTCTACTATTCAAAGATTTAAGCCAGCTGGTGACAGGGCAATCACGCTGGAGACACACGAGGTCTGCTATCTCTTCATAGTGAATCATTGAATAGAATCAACAGTTGCCAACAGTTTGCAATTGGATAGTAGCATTTTCTCGAATTTCGAGCTTATTTTTAATTTTAGGTGAAAATGTTACTGAACATTAATTGTAGAGATTCTCATTTTAAATCTTTTCCACTCGAATTTTTTTGTTTAAATTGTATGTGAAGCCTGATAATTGAGAATCTAAAATCAAACTTTGCATAGATGGGGCGGAGCTCCTGAAATTTTTACAGATATGGGACTTGTGGCAGTTGATAGAGCTTATCGATGACTATTTTAGGTATAGCTTTAATCAAAATCGTTGGAGCCGTTTTCGAGAGAATTGCGGGAAACCCTGTTTTTGACAACATTTTCGCTATTTTAGCCGCCATCTTGAATCGCATTTGATCGAGATTATTCGTGTCGGATCCTTATATTGTAAGGAGCTTACGTTCCAAATTCCAAGTTGATTGGAGATGAGATATCGTGTACACAGACGCACATACACTCATACACACACACACACACCACACACACACAACACACAACACACACACACCACACCACACACACACACACACACACACACACACAACACACACACACACCACACCACACACACACACACAACACACACACACACACACACCACACACACACACACACAACACACACACACCACACACACCACACACACACACACACCACACCACACACACACACAGAGACCAATACCCAAAACCACTTTTTTGGACTCAGGGACCTTGAAACGTATAGAAATTTGGTACCTTAATTTTTTTCGGAAAGCAATACTTTCCTTACCTATGGTAATAGGGCAAGTAAAGTAAAAATACCATCGTATTATTCGTCTCTGATTCAACTCAGTAAATTATCGTCCTGTTGATTTTCGTGTTCGTGGATACTGGACAGACAATACAGCGAAGACAGCTGAGCTTTAGTGTTCACAAGTGTGTGTTTCTTGAATAGTGTCAACTTTTCTCAAATAACTCAATATTATTCGTTAAAAGTGGTTATTGAGTAGAATATTTCTAATCAATTTTATTAATTCAAGTCATCTAAATTCAAAATTTATAGTGTTCATATTTATTTTGGACTAAAAATTTTGAAAATGTGAAATTCTAAACTTATATTGTACTTTTTCACCTATAAATTTGGAAGAAAAATAGCACAAGGACTACCTTATTATTTTATCTACCAATGTTATTACATTAGTGTCATTTGAAATTGTGAATAAATAAATAAAATTGAATGAAAAAGGCTGAGAAATTGTCAAAAAACCACTGATTTATTGATAATTGGAAAGACCGGTTTCGGTTATTACACCATTGTCAATCTCTGATAAACTAAAACTAAATACAAGAGCAGCAGAATTTATACTAGTAGGCGAGTACTGCTATTGATCAAGGGCATGAACGCCTGCCATTGGCCCAGCTAGACAGTCTCCTCCCACTCAACGGTTCTACAAAATGGTGGCTTAAGCAACAGAATCGCCATGATAACAAAATTTACTTTTAGTACAAAATGAGAACCAAGAAAACAAGTGTGAAATAAGATAATAAAACAAATATGTAAATGGAAAAACTATTGACTAATGGATGTATGCTTACAATTTTATGATAAAACTAAATTCGTAGTGTTGTATTGGTTGAAATGAATCTGGTCATTTAAACTATACTGGGAATTTTCCTTAATTACTCTTATTATTTCTAAAGCCTCTAGAATATTCAAAGATCCGCCTTTGTTATTAACATGCAGAAACTCAACATTCTCCCTAACTGTGAACTTGTGATTAATTTGTTATCAAATGTTCTGCAAAGCTAGATTCCCCATTTTGTTTATTCCAATCTCTGATGTGTTCTTTAATACTTTTGAAACTTCTACCAGTTTGACCCACATAACAAGCATCACAATCATCACATTTAAGTTTGTACACCCCACTTTTATCCCAAATATCAATTTTGTCTTTACTCCATCTAAATAGACTATTTAAAATCGGTTTGGTCTTGAAAGCAACATGAAATCCATTCCTCTTCAATTCCATATCTATCTTATCAGATACAAGGCCTAAATATGGGATTGTTATCCAAGTTTTCTCCTCACAGTTTGAGCCTAAAAAAGCTAGAATTGACTGATATTTGTCTATTAATTTTACTCAATAATCTGTCCACCATACTTTCTTCATACCCATTTGTGACAGCTATCTGTTTAATTTTAGTGCTCTATAGACCATGCTATTGAAAGCAGCAAGTTTGTGAGAAATAGGATGACAAGAATGAAGAGGAATGATAACATCAGTATGGGTTGGTTTTCTGAAAATAGAAAACTTCTGAAAACCAGTGCTATGATCTATTCTTAAATCTAGAAAATTCTAGAAAAATCTAAAAAAAAATAAATACATAAAGCTAGGACTATGAATGTTTGCACAGTTCAGGTAACAGATACACTGGAGAATAAAACGTCAGGAATAAGCAATCTTTCCCATCATTGGTTATAATCATTTCCTGTTTTCTCAGTATTTTACATCCTTTCTGACAATAATGAAACGAGCTCAGAATCTCTCTCAATCTCAATTCTAAGTACTACAAACACCCCTCCACTTCAGAAAATGTGTAGAATACATCAAGACCGTGATGGAATGTATCAGAGTAATTAAGTGAGAAGCCATTATCATGGACGTTGATGCCACTCATTTCCAGCTGTGTGGCTCTTTGATCTCATTCTACACTCCACTTTAGCTACATTCTATTTTTCGCGCTAAATACGTTTTTCAATGACCTCAACATGAATGAAGTTTCATTTGACTTGTGGAAGGTAATTTTTTTAATAATGTACCTGTCAGTAACAGATATATTCATTGGGTACAAAGTGAAGTGAAGCCTTTTGCGTTGTTCCCCCAGTGTCATGAGCATTCATTTGATCTCAACACAACAGCTCAGGGAAAAATGAATGATAATGATGAATTGTTGTCGGCTATCGACTCACTACAAAGATGATTATCTAGTTAAGAGACAGTTGATATATTTAAGCAGCAAGTTTATAAATATATTACCTTTTAATTTAACACATATAACTAGAGATACCAGTAATGATATAAAAATTGGATAATTGCAAACTATTTCACTTCAATAGAAAACCTTATATAAATTAAAATTTATTGTATCCCTTATAATTTATTTACTTTTCTCTTTTCTTCATTCTCAGAATTGACTCAATGATGAGGATTTTTTTTTATTTTAAAATATTATTATAATATTTTCGATTTGCAACGGTCACCAGCGGGCAAAGTTTATTCTTTTGCAGGTGATGCCATATATAATACGTAAATTATATACATACGTAAAGAGATATTTATGATTTTGTATTATTATTTGTCTTATTTTTAAGTTAACACTTGTATTTTGTTTAAATTTATTGTTCATCATATTTGATTTGCTCTTTATTGTGATTGTTTTTTACTTTCCTTGCCCTACTACCATAGGTAAGGAAAGTATTGCTTCCAAAAAAATTAAGATACCCTAATTTCAAGTTTTCTATACGTTTCAAGGTCCCCTGAGTCCAAAACATGATTTTTGGGTGTTGGTCTGTGTGTGTGTGTGTGTGTGTGTGTGTGTGGGTGTGTGTGTGGTGTGTGTGGTGTGTGTGTGTGGGTGTGTGTGTGTGGGTGTGTGTGTGTGTGTATGTGTGTGTGTGTGTATGTGTGTATGTCTGTGAACACGATAACTCCATTCCTAATCAACCGATTGACTTGAAATTTAAAACTTAAGGTCCTTATACCATGAGGATATGACAATAAGATATTCAATAAAACTGAATTCAAAATGGCGGATAATTACTAAAAAACTATGTTTTTCACGGTTTTCTCGAAAACGGCTCTAACGATTTCTTCAAATTTATACCATGGATAGCTATTTATAAGCCTATCAACTGACATGAGTCTCATTTCTGAGAAAATTGCAGGAGCTCCGTAATATACTTTAGAAAAATGGCGGATAGTTACTAAAAAACATGTTTTTCACGATTTTCTCAAAATAGCTTGACCGATATTTTCAAATTCACTCTGTATAGTTATTTATCACTCTATTAATTGGCATGAGTCTCCTTTCTGCGAAACTAATGGGGGTCCACCCCATCCTTGAGAATGGACTTTGTAACCTCCTTCTCGTGCATGAGGTAGGTAGGTAGAGCAGTTCATGAAAATAACACATAGTCGAGATATTTCATCTGTAGAACAGCTGTTTTGACGACTTTAGAAAAATGACGACTAAAAAAAACCATCGAATTTCACAATTTACACAAAGGAAAAAGTACTCTGAAACAATTATATATACACATATACAAAAGTCTGATCGTAGTTTCAAATTGAGCAGGAAAGTTGTGTGAGTATACAACACCAGATTTTTAAATGGCGAAATAAATGATTTGATTTGATTGTGATTATGTGAGTATTTACGATGATGGTATTTGAGGAGGGGATTTTGCATGAAGGGAAGTATATGATTAGGTGGTAGGCGGTGAGATGATTTGAGGGCAAGATCAATCAAATTGCTGAGTAGGCTTTACCTATTAGAACTGCTCTTCTTCTTCTTCTTCTATGACGATTGTGAAATTGTTGCTATCGAGTTTCAGTTTAGAGTCGTTTATGAATTTCGAATTGTTATTCGTTGAATACGAACGCTCAATGTAGTTGAAACTGTCTCATTTTGTAACTCACCTAATCTTTCAGCTTCCAATAGACAACAGCTGGAGTATAATGCGGGTTGCCTATGGTCAGGTTAACATCAAGTCAGCTATTTTTTTTTTCTTTCAATCAGTGGTTTTTTGACAATTTCTTAGTCTTTTTCATTCAATCAAGTCAGCTACCTCTTGATGTGTTCTGACTCCCTGTTCCAGAATTAATCATTTCTAATATGCGAATAAGCTTATACGTTACCAAAAATCCTGCTAGATCTCGCTAGTGCGAAGTGTTGGCGCTAGATTCAAATCTTTTTCATTAGACATAATATGACTAGAATTCCACCAGGACAGCAAAAACGTAGTAGACGTATTTTATATGGACATTATTCCTATGAATGAAAAGACTAAGAAAGGTCAAAAAACCACTGATTTATTGATAATTAGAAAGACCGGTTTCGGTTATTAACCATTGTCAACTCTGATAAACTAAAACTAAATACAGAGCAGTAGATTTATACTAGTAGGCGAGTACTGCTATTGTCGAGGGCATGAACGCCTGCCATTGGCCTAGCTAGACCAGTCTCCTCCCCCTCAACGGTGTGACAAAATGGCGGCTTAAGCAACAGAATCGCCATGATAATAAAATTTACTTTTAGTACAAAATAAGAACTAAGAAAACAAGTGTGAAAGACAATAAAACAAATATGTAAATGGAAAAACTATTGACTGATGTATGCTTACAATTTTATGATAAAACTAAATTCGTAGTGTTGTATTGGTTGAAATGAATCTGGTCATTTAAACTATACTGGGAATTTTCCTTAATTACTCTTGTTATTTCTAAAGCCTCTAGAATATTCAAAGATCTGCCTTAGTTTTAGTTTATCAGAGATTGACACTGGTGTAATAACCGAAACCGGTCTTTCTAATTATCAATAAATCAGTGGTTTTTTGACAATTTCTTAGTCTTTTTCATTCAATATGAATAATTACCACAATATCAACTTCTCAACTACACAAAAAGTGACATTATTCCTCTTTTGAACGCTGTGTAGCGCTACAAATCTAATAGATCCAACAGTATTGGACGGTGATAACCTCTTGGTTCCCATAGCTGTATAGTTATTACTTTGTGTAAGTGAGTGCTTAATTAATATTAACTACCACATTTATAAAGAATGTTATACTTACTAAACTCAGAATAACCATTGAAATTAAAACGATACAAGATAGTACCTTGATATAATTCAATAGCTAGTTTCATTGCAAATTGATGTTTATTTTGAGAATTTCCCACAATTGAATGCTAAATTTGATTTCCTTTTTGACATGGAGTGTTTCAGTCTATGATGCACAATATTATCGTAAAGCTCGCAGCTTCAATAATGCTTTGAACTTGTGTCTGGAAACATATCCTTTGAATTGTTTGAATGAATCGCTTCCTATCAAAGATAATACGAGGCTAACGGCAGATTAAATTCAATTTGACAGCACTTGATGAGATGGAAACAAACCGATGTGTCTATTGTATCTAGTTGATGTCAAACATGATAATGAGACATCACATAGTTTGGAGGAAATCAACCATTTTGACAACTTAGTAGCCCACGGAATAGAAGAGGAATCATGTAAACTCCAAATATTTCCTTTGAGCATCAAATCAGAGTGCATGATTGAATTTTGGCCTAACCTTCATCGGACCAGTCAGATCTGTTCATTGACTAGAGAATTAATTCCAAGTGATATTCAAAGATAGAGTGTACTCATCGACAAGCAGAAATTGAATCGGTGACAATCAAACAGAACAATCAAAACAACGTAACCAAACCTAGCCTTCCCCAACCTAGCCTTCCCCAACCTAGCCTTTCATAACCTAAACTTCCCTAATCTAACTCAACCAAATCGGATCATAAATGATGTGTTCCTCTTCTTCTCCGTCACATACTTCCCCTTTTCCTCCTCATTCTCCTTCTCCTTCTCCTCACCTTCCCCTCCTCCTCCTCCTCATCATCCTCAACCTCCTCCTCCACATCTCTCTTCTCCATATTGGTGCCAACATAATATTATTTAAACAGCTGCTAAAATAATTTACTTGAAGATGTTATTTAAAATAACAAAACTATTAGTAAACATTTATAGCCTGACGATGGTGTGATCACCGAAACTAGTAGTTATGTTACAAAGTGTATTATTGTTTTATTATTTTATCAATATTTTAAAGGGTACTATAATTCTATTTTATAAAATACACGAAAGTAGCCCTGAATTCATACATTTTAAAAATTTATTTAACCAATTGAAATATTACAATAATTTCTCAGATATTTCATGGAATGTATTGAATTGTGCACATTTTTTTGGAACGTATCTCATGAAGATGTTGTGATCTTGGATCACGTTGCATTGCATTCTTAATCAAATTTTTACTTATATAAGATATTATAAAAACTTCTAGTTTATATTTACTGTTTGTGATACTAATATCAAATATGAAGTTGGTACAATTATTATAAAAATTCCATCAGCAGACTCACTACTTCTTTGTCTCAACTATGAGTACAGTGACTACAGAAACTTCAAGTCAACTACACTCTAGAAGATCAAATTGAGCAACTTTCCACAGACTGTCTAGGGACACTTCAAATTCTTCAATCTCAGTTCTCAAAGATATTTACTTTCAAAGAAGTACAACAGTTCTCGGAGATATTCACTTTCAAAGGTGTACAATAGTTTTCGAACATTTTTTTTCAATTGTCTGCTTTTGGTATTGAATGAATTTTCAACTATGTGAACGTTTTTAAAATGCAGACACTTGGGCGATCGGTCGCCGATGATCGGAATGCCACCTTGAGGTGGGCCGTCCACTAGAACCGTTTTCGTCCGAACTAGCATCCGCCGAAAACTACCGAACGCGACCGAACGATCCTCCAACAAAGAAAGGAATAGATGCTCGTCCATTGCAACAGGTTCATACGGCCGTGCACGGCCGTCTCCGGTCGATCAATTTTTTCATCCGAATCGGATGGGTCTTTCCGACTCTATCCGGCCGAACTAACTAGTCGAGCTGAGACAACAAAGTGTTCCTAACCTAGAATTGTTTCACAGTTTTGTATGTTTTTGTTTTTTGAAGTTGTTCTGTTTTATAAAGTTTTAACTAAGGACAATGAAAAGTTGATAAGTTTGGTTCAAGAGCATTTGGGATATGCGAGACAAAAGATATAATCGTTTATGTTCAAAGGAGTCTGTGAACAAAGATTGCTCGATAATGAATAACTAATTTAGTGGATTAAAAGTAAGATTACTGTAATGAATAACTAATTTAGTGGATATTTGTTCATCCAATTTTCAAAATCTCAATATACGTGATAATCTCAATATTATCGTAATCATTGTTTATGAAAAACTTTGGTGGCTATGATAATAGTTAATTCAATAATTGGCAACTAGACTGACTTAAACGGTTCCAATGAACGACCATATTCGGCCGGATTACGGCCGGCAGATACGTCCGATACAACGGCCGAACGGATCGGTTGAAAACGGTTCTAGTGGACGGTTACCCTAAAGCTGGATTCCCACATATTAGTGACAGTGAAGGTGACCGACACAGAAAAAAATTGATCTCTATGAGTTCTAACCGGACTGTTTTCACTCAGCACGGCCTAGCGAGTGTGAATAGTTCCATTTGAACTCATGGGGTATCCACTATCACTGGTGTGTAGGAATCAACCTTTAGTTCAGTAGGGAAACTTCTAACCGCCGCTGGTGATTTGTCGCTTGGGACCTACAATGGAAAACTTCGTGGGGGAAGCTAAGTTTACGTCTACTTGACCCCACTTAGTGGAATCTGCCCACTGAGGGCCCAAAATAATGTCATTTGTTAGTAGGCCTACTGGTGAGAGCATCAATACCCAATGTCAGTGCTCTTCTTCATGCTTCTATACACAAATAACAGGTGTATGAAAGTAGTTTATACAACAGTCCTATAATTACAAGACTTAACCTATTTCGGACTATGAGTTATTTGAATTTGGGAGAGGAATAGCACAAGGTTACCTTATCATACCCTATCATTTTGATAATGTACTTATTGTATAAATCTTCTTCTTCTTCTTCTTCTTCTTCTTTCAAGGATTAGGCGTACACACCTGTTCCGGTTTCAAAGGATATAACTATTTACTCTACCATCTTTTCAGAGGTCTGCCAATATCCCTTCTACCGTAGGGTCTATATTTCATGACAGCCTTTGGTATCCTAGTATCTGGCATTCGTTCCACATGGTTTTTCCAGTTCAATCTGTTTATTTCAAGTTGTGCAGCTAATGATGATATTCCCAACTCATTTCTAATGTCATCATTGCGGAATCTGTCTAACTTTGTACAACCTTTCACACTTCGAAGAAAACGCATCTCTGCAGCTTGAACTCTGCTTAATGTTTTCTTCTTGCTAACCCAAGTTTCTGCTCCATACAATAATGCTGGTACCGCAATCACTTTATAAAATTTCAATTGTGTCTCCTTCCTTGTTCTGTTTTTCAACCGGCGTTTTATTGTACCACATATATGTAGAAATCTATTCAGTTTCAGATCCACATCATTATCAAATCCATATGTGATCTCAACACCCAGGTACTTGAAATAGGACACTTGTTCGAGTAAAGCGTCATCCAGCATTATTTTGGTCCTGACAGGTGATTTGCCGCAGAATGCCATTGTTTTGGTTTTGATTTTTGAGATAAACTAAGCTTTTTGATTGTATAAATGAATAAATGAATAATAAGGACCTTTAAAGCACGACTTAGATGTAGAGTTAAGACACAAGTGAGCAAGCGTACCGAGCGAACGCGTGTCTTAAGGCTGTGCAAAGACTAAAAATAAACTTTCTACTCGTGATATCTTTCTAAGTTTTTCGATTTGTATATCATCAAGCTATCAAAATGAAAAGGTTTTCTCAGGAAAACATTTTTTTCCGATCATTACTTTTTGAGATATGAGCGCCTGAAGCTTGAATTTTTGGGACAGAACATTTCAAATACGGTAAGATTTAAATCCATGAGATTCAGAGGATGGATTCTTCATGGTATTGTTGATCTATTAAAACAATAATTTTCTGAAAATATCAATTTTTGAAAAAGTTATTCAATTCACCAAAAATAACTCAACTAAAAGTTATTTTTAGTAAATTGAATAACTATCTTAAAAATTAATATTTTCAGAAAATGTTCGTTTTACTTGATCAACAATACCATGAAGAATCCATTCTCTAAATCTCATTAATTCATCTCTCACCGAATTTGGAATGTTCTGTCCCAAAAATTTAAACTTTAGGCGCTCATATCTCTAAAAGTAATGATCAGAAAAAAAATGTTCAAATGTACAAATCGAAAAACTTAGAAAAATATCACGAGTGGAAAGTTTATTTTTAGCCTTTGCACAGCCTTAAATATCTCACTAGAGCTTTAACTACCATATAGAACTGTTGTATACAATATTCAATCTACGACCACTCAGCCTAAGCATAGCATTGTTGACTCATAATTAATTGTAAAGTTAGGAATCAACTGACTAGCCTCTATGGTAAAACTATTGAAATAACAATGGGTAAAAAGCAACTCAGGGAGAGTTAACAGTATTCTTTAAATGAGAACTTGAAATACTGAAAACAAGACAAACTTGACGAATTGAAAAACTGAAAACATTACGTACTGGAAAATTGATGAACTGAAAACTTGACGAACTAAAAACATGATGGGCTAAAAACCTGACGAATGAAAATTTGACAGAATTAGAACTCGACGCAATGAAAATTTGACGTACTAAAAAACTGAAATCTTGGCGAATTGAAAAATTTAAAACTATAAACTAAAAATTTAGTCGAACTGAATACTCGATCAAGCAAAATCGAAATCTACACCGCGACCTACTTGTTCCGTTCACACATTTAGAAAGTTATTAATAGATGAGAGGCTTTTGTTTTAAACCAATTTTTTACTCATATTACCGATTTTAAACTCATAAATGATGATTGGAGCCGACTCAATTGGTTAACTTTTCAAAGAGAGTATCATGCATTTTATCCTCTTATCTAAGCGATAAGATATTTGCGCGACCACGGAGCAAACCGCTTTTCTGAAGTTTTGCTCTTCGATGAAACTATTTGTCTAATTTTCTACACATTCCTTGCATCAAATAAGTAGACTCTGTGTTAAACCATTTTGTCCTTTCCCTAGAATATATTCGAATATACCTTCAATATATTTGTTCCTCCTATTGGATATATTTGAAAAAATCTGGTGTAACGCACTCACACAACTTTCCTTGCCGTTATGAAAATTTATCACCTGACGCTAGTGTTCACGCGCATCTCAAGTCTACTATTCAAAGATCCAAGCCAGCTGGTGACAGGACAATATCTCTGGAGACACACGAAGTCTGCTATCTCTTCATAGTGAATGATTCAATAGAATCAACAGTTGCCAACAGTTTGCAATTGAAATAATAACATTTTCTCGAATTTCGAGCTCATTTTAAATTTTAGGTGAAAATGTTACAAAACATTAATTGTAGAGATTTTCATGCTCAATATTTTCCACTTGGTATTTTTTGTTTAAATTTATCTGGAGCTTGATAATTGGGATTCTAAAATCAAACTTTGCATACATGGGGCGGAGCTCCTGGAATTTTTACAGATGTGGGACTTGTGGCACTTGATAGAACTTATCAATGACTATTTTAGGTATAAATTTGATCAAAATCGTTGGAGCTGTTTTCGAGAAAATCGCGAAAAACCCTGTTTTTGACAACATTTTCGCCATTTTTTCCACCATCTTGAATTGCATTAGATCGAAATTATTCGTGTCGGATCCTTAGCCTATATTGTAAGGACCTTAAGTTCCAAATTTCAAGTCATTCCGTAAATTGGGAGATGAGATATCGTGTACAAAGACGCACATACACTCATATAAACACACACACACACACACACATACAGACAAATACCCGAAAACCACTTTTTTGGACTTTCTGGGACCTTGAAACGTATAGAAATTTAGAAATTGGGGTACCTTAATTTTTTTCGGAAAGCAATACTTTCCTTACCTATGGTAGGTAATAGGGCAAGGAAAGTAAAAATCAATGAATGAATTGATGTTAACATGCTGTAATCTAGGGTCGAGAGTGAATAAATGTTGAGAGGGATAATGTGATCAGTGCCTGTTTGCTTTTCTAAGTGAACAGCAACATTCGGTTCTGTGAGAAGCTCGAATCCCCAAAGAGAATAGAGTACTTGTTTGATTCACTGGTCGGGGAATTATCAACTATCCAATCAGAGCCCCAAATGTCAATACAATAAGGTTTATTCGATGCAATTCTAAAGGGGAAGCTCTAACCTAACTCAACCCCATTTTAGTAGGTTTGAAAGCATTGACCCATCTCCTATATTGACAATGATCACTTTGGGGCCTTCAATCAGGTGCAAACTACATATCTATCACATGCACTAGCACTATCTAGAATAATTGAACTCGGTGAATGTGCAGTTCAAATCAAATCAATATGCTTCGCTTCAGTATTTAAATGCAGAGTTATGATTTATCCTGAATTTTTCCCCTGGAATTGAAAAAAATATTCCAGAATATCTTCATCTACAGTATACAAGGATGGTTCGAACTGTATTGTATAACTTTCCAAATTTCAAATTAAAACAATTGTAATGACAAAGAATTACTTGTACCTTAGTATTATTAAATTTCATTTGAGACACGACTGGTTTCCCGAAACGAAAGAACCTAAACTAGTCGTGAATGAAATAGAATAATGTAAGGGTACTGATAATTCTTTGTAACTAAACTTTTTTAAGTAGCCCTATCAAAATAATTGGATGAAACAATTTTGTTCTGCTCCAGTATTTGGGAGGAATTTCAAGAACGGTTCAAAACCCTCTTTAGATGTTTTTCTTTTCTAGATTATTGTTTTGTTTCTCATCACAATACTAAGTTGTTATGAATGATCTGATAGTATCTACTATTGATAATAATATACTATTACAACTACTACTTATTATCATTATCATCTACTCCCAATACTATTCAAATCAATTACTTTATTCACAAATAACACAACTTACTGCTATTTCAAGAATGTACTTGCATGACCAATTTTTTCACACCTATTCATTTCACCAAGAATCTCATTGCCTATTTTTCCAAACCATTTTTTTCTTTTGATGCCCACATAAGCTCTTAGGCTTGTGCGTGGGTAATGAGTGAGAGGGATGATGATGAGAGATGACGACTACTTTTTAGGTAGTCGGGACCGACGACTTATCGTCTCCTCCGAAAGACTATAATCATGAAAATTCAGCAATCCATGATGAACATAATTATGAATAAATCATGAATAATTAGAAATTCCGTGTAACCTTCATATGGAAAAAACATAACTTATATTCTAGGGGAAATTATACATGCACAGGCTTGAATCCTGTGTTCAAATACGAGATCTCGTAGATTGCAGATCTCATATATCTAGAAATAATTAACAATCTATGAATATTTGAAAAAACACTTCCACTGAAGAGAAGAAACTTAAATAACATAATAGCAACAATTTAAAAAAGAAAGAGAAGAGTTTACAAGAAAGTAAGTCAATATTTTATAAAACACTTATTGACATGGGCTGATTAATAAAACAAAATAAAATCTTATAGCACCCTTTATTTAAAAAAAAAATTCAAAATAGTTGAACAACTATTAAGTCAATATTTCTATTAAAATTATTATTTGAAAAACAAGTGATACTTCTCACAAATGATGTTGATACTATTAGAACAAATGATGTAGGACTACCCACTCGTTTTACTTTGGTGAAAGTTAATAATGATGATAGTAACAGACATAATTCAATACAATACATACAGACGCAGATCTCATATATCTAGAAATACGGTAATTAACAATCTATGAATATTTGAAGAAAACACTTTCACTGAAGAGAAGAAACTTAATAGAAATAACATAATAGCAACAATTGAAGAAAGAAAGAAAAGTAAGTCAATATTTACATTAAATTTATTACTTGAAAAACAAGTGATACTTCTCACAAATTATGTTGATACTATTAGAACAAATGATGTAGGTCTACCTACTCGTTTAACTTTGGTAAAAGTTGATAATGATGATAGTAACATACATAATTCAATACAAACATACATACAATCAACTTGCAACATGCAATTGATACACATCATACTGTTTTTTTTTTTTTGCTATGTTGCTAGTTAAACCAACAAAATATTGAAAAAAGACTCGGTTTACTCAAATAAAAGTTATTCTTTACTATTTTTTCTATACTGTTCCTTCAAGTACTATTAATGATAATGGTAACAGTCATAATTCAATACAATACATACAGACCAAACAACTTGCAACATACAATTGACACACACAATACAATATCATACTGTTTTTTTCACCCTTTTTCTTGCTATGTTCTTAGTTAAACCAACAAACTATTGAAAAACCAACAAATGTGATATTTCTGCGTCGATTGCTTCAATCTGACTCCAAAAACAAGCGATTCGGTTGTGATTTTCTACGTTGGCGAATGCAAAGCTGATATGACAACAGGTAGTGAGAGTAGTTGCAGTGGGGGAGCCCCTCCTCCACCCAATGTCAACCCCCCCACGGTACCAGCACCCCCCGAGAGCGAGATGGATGCACTTCTCCTGGGGCGAACTGGGGTAAGTAAATTTCTAGTGAAATCATGAGAATGTGTTCAATTTACAGAATGAAAGTGTCAAAAGCAGTGTTGATGGTGTGAATGTGTAATACATGTGTGATAAATTAATGTGTAATAAATGTGTAATACATGTGAAATACATGTGTAATACATGTGTAATACATGCGTGTTATCATGTATTACACATGATAACTTATTTATTGATGTATATTACTTTTGTTATCTTTTGTCAATTTCAAGTTAGTTGCTAGAATTAGTAGTCCTGGTGAGAACTGCCTATCTTATTAATATTTAACCCATTATAATATTAAGAAAAAATTGCTCATTAGTCTTTTTAGGCTGGATAGCAATGGGAAAAAATAAAATGTACAGAATTAGTTTTACCATCAGTCAATTTACAGAATCACCAAGTACATGTTTTCCAGCAATGCATGATAGATTTTGTGTACACTTGAACAGTACAGTCTTGCTAATCCAGTCCACGGTAATCAGGACATTTGGCTAATCTAGATGGCTAGTGAATTTTGGTTTGCATGACTTCCAGGTTTGAAAAAAACTTTTGTTAAGAAAAGGAAATATTCACAACGATGAAGGTGTTCTGATATTCATTGTTTTCACGCCAAATCAGTTACAATTACTCCTTGCTTAATATGGTTCGTAAAAAGACTTGTTTTAAAATTAGAACAAGAAATATCCACAACGATGAAGGTGTTTTGATATTCATTGTTTTCAAGCCAGATCAGTTACAATTACTCCTTGCTTAATATGCTATAGAAAACTTTGAATTTTATATTATTGTATTTTATTTATTTATTTCTTCGGCAATTACATATCATAATTATAATAGATATAATATGATTGGGAGAAGACAACAGGCATACCCCAAAACTGTCTTCTCCCAATTTTTTACAAATAAAAGTTTCAAAAAAGAATAAGGTTAAGATTCCACTTTCACTTCAAAAAGTCCAATTTTCACTTCAAAACTAATGACTAAACTAAAAAATCTGAATTTTGATATTAAAAAACTGATTTAAAACAAAAATATTTCACTCAAATCTCTACAAATTGGAAATTTTTGAGTAATTTTGCAAAATTTTGAGCCAGAAAAGAAACACAACTTCACTATTAGCACAGCTGATTAGAAAATGTTGTCTATTGTATCACCATGAATTCAATCCCTATAGTTTTCTCATTTCAAACCGTTTGCACAGTGAAAGATTGAAGTGAACTGGATCAGCTGGTGACTTGAAAACAAAACTCAAAATGAACCACATTTGACCAGTCAGCATATTGAGACGCGACGCGACAGGACGTGACGCGAGACGAGTTAATATATGATCATATTATAATGTTCACATTGAAACGAGGCTGGTACGTGCGACCGACAATAATATTTGATAACAATATAGAAGTTAGTACAAATCGCCCCGCAGGCGTAGCTCAGTTTTATGTGTGAATATTTTTTGCTAGACGATATTCATCTATCATATATCTTCATGATTGTAAAATAATTATTTGCGCTATTCCATCTGTGTAGTTCAATTATGAGATTGACATATAATTATGCGATTTAATCATGATCATAAGATCGGATCGCGTGTTGACACGAAAATTGTCCTTCTTCGACAAAACCACACGCGTCGACTCTTGCAACAATAGCGCTGCTATTGCACGTGTTTTCGATTTGTGCTGATTGATTCCTTTACAAGAGTTACAAACACTTGTGCTAGGTAGCGCATATTGACACGTGCTAGACTTTCATCAATATGCATCTTGGCAAGAGTCACGCGTGTCGCGTCTTGTCGTGTAACCTATTTGTGCTGAAATATTACTTGGAAGGTGCGTTCAGATTTACGCGCCATAAACACACGCATTTTACATTCGCTTATTATAATCTACCTGTATATCACTGTTCTTGTACAAGTACAGATATAATAAGCATATCATCTGCTGATGAAAAGTGAAATGCGCGTGCTCGTGACTTATAAGTCTGTACGCACAAAATTATAATATGTGCCACAAAAATTGGCGCTGCATCACGTCGTGCCACACGCGCCACTCTTGATTCGCGACAAAACTTGATATGGATTTCTTCTTCTTACAGCTCAATCATTTGATTGGTTGGCAGCCTTCCATCTAAATCTGTCCATTGCTACTCTCTTCCATTGTATATAGTTAATAGCACCCAGATCCTTCGTCATTTGTCTTAGATACTGTAGCCGGGGTCTGCCACGACCCCTTTGTCCATCAACTGAACCTTCTAGAATACTTGACGTGAATGCGTCGTGTCTTATTATGTGTCCAATCCAAGAATGTCGTCTGTCCCTGAGAAAATTCAGAAGAGATCTCTTTTCCACCGCCCTCTGGAATACCTCCTCATTCGTAACTCTGTCAGTCCATTTTATTTTGAGCATACGCCTCCAACACCACACTTCAAAAGCATTTAGAGTCTTTTCCTCAGCCTTACCAATAGTCCACGTTTCAGACCCATAGAGAGCTATACTCCAAATGCAACTCTTTATTACATATGGATTTAATCCAGTTTAAATTGATCTGTGGTCTAGACTGGCACTGTACAATTGGCACTTTAATGCAAACGGATTACACATTCAGTGGTGGTTTCATGATTCTTCATTCTAATAATTTTATTATTATTGTTATTTAATCATTTATCATAATAGAATTTCCAGAAAAGTACCAGAGGTTTACTGAGCCAGACCGAGTTTAGTCCTGTGAAGTCTGGATTAGCGACAATGAAGTGGATTAGTAATACACTTGAGTAACATTAGATCAGTTTTAAACAATGGTTTAAGACAGGATTAGTAACACTGGATAGATAACACTTGATTGAAGTGCACACAAGGAATGGTTAAATTTATAAAATCACTTTTGCTTTTAGAAAAAACGACTAGCAGTCAGATATTTTGCAATAAATGAATAAATCACTCACTGGACAACGAGATCTTTCGGCAGTTCCGCCATCTTCTTGGTTGTCAACCAAGTGGATGTCAACCAATAGGTTGTCAACCAAGAAGATGGCGGAACTGCCGAAATATATCGTTGTCCAGTGAGTGATTTATTTATTTATTGCAAAATATCTGACTGCTAGTCGTTTTTTCTAAAAGCAAAAAGTGATTTAATAATAAGCAGTTCGTGATGGAAAACAACATTGATGAATTTATAAGTTTGATTCGCTTTTCATGTATTTAGCAATCCATAAACCTTTTTGTACAGTTGTAAATGTGATGTGGTAGACATTCACCGCGTGTGATGTGTTAGATATTGTCATCCTCATACACATATCCCTGGAATTGAAATTATTACTTGAAACAAATAAGATTTGTAAAATTCAATAGTCAGTTTTTCAAATATTGTGACTGATCGGTGTATTAATTTTTTTATTCTATTACTTGTATTTTTATTATTCCGTCTCCGCCATCTGTTTTTATTACCACAATTACTGTGATATGTATTAATTCGACTCATCTTATAACTTGATTCGTGTATAAGATGTATACACTTATAAGTATATTTAGTGTATAAGCCAGTATATATTGTAATCTACATAAATAAAGTACTCAATCAATCAATCATTTTACTCCAACGAGTATGAATATATCACAAAATATGGAAGTGATGATGAAGAAGAACATGAAGAAAAATCTGGTGTGGTACACTCACACAACTTTCCTTGCTCATATTTGAAACTTCGATTGACTTCTGTATATGTGTATATATAATTGTTTTCAAAGTACTTTTTCTTTGTGTGAATTGTGAAATTCGATGATTTTTTTAGTCGTCATTTTTTTAAAGTCGTCAAAACAGCTGTTCTACAGATGAAATATCTCGACTATCTTTTCTTTTTATGAACTGCGCTACCTACCTACCTCATGAACGAGAAGGAGGTTACTAAGTCCATTTCCCAAGAATGGGGTGGACCCCCCATTGGTTTCCCAGAAAGGAGACTCATGCCAGTTTATAGAGCTGATAAATACAGGTACAGGGTATGAATTTGAAAAAAATCGGTCAAGTTATTTTTGAGAAAATCGTGAAAAACATGGTTTTTCAGTAATTATCCGCCATTTTTCTCAAGAATATTACGGAGCTCCTGCAATTTTCCCAGAAAAAAAACTCAAGTCATTTGATAGGGCTTATGAATAGCTATCCATGGTATAAATTTGAAAAAAATCGTTAAAGCCGTTTTCGAGAAAACCGTGAAAAACATGGTTTTTTAGTCATTATCCGCCATTTTTCTCAAGAATATTACGGAGCTCATGGAATTTTCCCAGAAATGAGACTCATGCCAGTTGACAGTGCTTATAAATATCTATCCATGATATGAATTTGAAGAAAATCATTAGAGCCGTTTTCGAGAAAACCGTGAAAAACATGGATTTTTAGTCATTATCCGCCATTTTTCTCAAGAATATTACGGAGCTCCTGAAATTTTTCCAGAAATGAGACTCATGCCAGTTGATAGGGCTTATAAATAGCTATCCATGGTATAAATTTGAAGAAAATCGTTAGAGCCGTTTTCGAGAAAAACGTGAAAAACATGGTTTTTAGTAATCTTGAATTGCATTTTATTGAATTTCTTATTGTCGGATCCTCATGGTATAAGGACCTTAAGTTTAAAATTTCAAGTCAATCGGTTAATTAGGAATGGAGTTATCGTGTTCACAGACATACACACATACACACACACACACACACACACACACACCACACACACACACACCACACACACACACACACACACACACACACACACACACACATACCAACACCCAAAAATCATGTTTTTGGACTCAGGGGACCTTGAAACGTATAGAAAACATGAAATTAGGGTACCTTAATTTTTTTTGGAAAGCAATACTTTCCTTACCTATGGTAATAGGGCAAGGAAAGTAAAAACATGAAGAGCTGTATGTATAGTCTGTTATCAAGCTTATGAAATTGTAAGAATATTATTATCTCTGCGATCCACCTGGGACATTGAGACAGTGCACTTCACTTTCATAATTATATCTAAAATACGTATCAATAGTTAGAATTATGCCTGTAGACTGCAGTAGCTACAAGGCGAAAAAGACGACTCCCTTTTCTTATGGGCCAATCACGAATGAGAACCATATTTGGCCACTAGGCCACGCCTACAAGTTCCACCTCTCTCCTGATTGGTTGACATTGTCAGTTGTGGTACCTATGAATCCTGCCGGAAGATTGCAGCACATGAGACAACTACATCTTTTCCATATCCAAATTCCAAAATTTCCATTTCTAAATCTGGATTGAATAGAATATCAAGTAGATGACAGTAGTAACTAAATCATGCATAATATGGAGATAGAATATTACTTGAATTCTATTCAGAGAATTGGTACTCTTGATTTTTGTTTTGAAGAATAAGAACATGGCATTTGTACAGAGTTCAATTTCGTTTAAAAAACGAAAACTTCCTGTAATCAGAAATATCAACTTTTCCTTCATGTAAATACAGTACTACAGTTACTGAACTGTTTTGAGAATCATCAAGTACACTTTCCACTTCGAACTTGATGATGTTTATATCTCATTTCAATCAATTAAAGAAATGAAGAAATTCGACTAAAATGATACAAGTGTTATGACTGAAAACCTTTGCAGTAGAATCCCATCAATGCATCTAATCTTTGAGGAGATTTTTGGGGATGATAGAGCAGTGCCCAGTGAACAAGAAAACCTGTCAGCTGATTATTATAATAAATAATCCTGATTTATGTTAATGTTTCTGTAGCTCTATTGAGTTATTGTATCCGCAAAAACAGTCTCTAGTTCCTAGATTCACACAATTGATACGATAATAAATTAAAATACATGAAATCATATTGAAGAATTCCAAACTCGACAAAGACATTGATGATCAATGTTTAATACAATTAATTATAATAATAAATTTAAAAATTATAGGAAACACGGAATTTAATAATAGACTGGAAGACAACCAAACATCTAGAATACAATAAAACAAAATTCAACCCAAAAGACTACTTAGACATAGTAGATATGTCTATGCCTCTATGCCTAGACATAGGCAACTCAACATCTATAATCAAACACAACACTTTACAATACAGTATTACTCATATTCAAGTCAATGCAGAACACACAACTTATCTCAAAGCAACCCAAAGCTCGACTTTCAAGAGTTTAAACTCAATACAGAGTTTAAACTGATACTGTGCAAACAAAATTTTAGTTTAACCCTTAGACTACCAAATAGAGTCTATGAAGCTTGTCCCGTCAAATACCAAATAACGAATTTTACCATTGGGATAATATGTCCCAATACAAAAAATCTGGTGTGGTACACTCACACAACTTTCCTTGCTCATATTGGAAACTACGATCAGACTTCTGTATAGTGATATATATAATTGTTTTCAGAGTACTTTTTCCTTTGTGTAAATTGTGAAATTCAATGATTTTTTTAGTCGTCATTTTTTTAAGTCGTCAAAACAGCTGTTCTACAGATGAAATATCTCGACTATGTGTTCTTTTTATGAACTGCTCTACCTACCTACCTCATGCACGAGAAGGAGGTTACAAAGTCCATTTCTCAAGGATGGGGTGGACCCCCCATTAGTTTCCCAGAAAGGAGACTCATGCCAGTTAATAGAGCTGATAAATAACTATACAGAGTATGAATTTGAAAAAAATCGGTCGAGTTATTTTGAAAAAATCGTGAAAAACATGGTTTTTTAGTATTATCCGCCATTTTTCTCAAGAATATACGGAGCTCCTGCAATTTTCCAAGGAAAAAACTCATGTCATTTGATAGGACTCATGTCATTTGAATAGCTACCCATGGCTTGAATTTGAAGAAAATCGTTAGAGCCGTTTTCGAGAAAACCGTGAAAAACCTGGTTTTTGGTCATTATCCGCCATTTTTCTCAAGAATATTACGGAGCTCATGGAATTTTCCCAGAAATGAGACTCATGCCAGTTGATAGTGCTTATGAATATCTATCCATGGTATGAATTTGAAGTAAATCGTTAGAGCAGTTTTCGATAAAACGGTGAAAACATGGATTTTTAGTCATTATCCGCCATTTTTCTCAAGAATATTACGGAGCTCCTGAAATTTTCCCAGAAATGAAACTTATGCCAGTTGATAGGGCTTAAAAATAACTATCCATGGTAAAATTTGAAGAAAATCGTTGGAGCCGTTTTCGAGAAAACCGTGAAAAACATGGTTTTTTAGTCATTTTCCGCCATTTTTCTCAAGAATATTACGGAGCTCCTGAAATTTTCCCAGAAATGAGACTTATGCTAGTTGATAGGGCTTATAAATAGCTATCCATGATAAAAATTTGAAGAAAATCGTTAGAGCCATTTTCGAGAAAAACGTGAAAAACATGGTTTTTTAGTAATTATCCGCCATTTTTTCCGCCATCTTGAATTGAATTTTATTGAATTTCTTATGTCGGGTCCTCATGGTATAGGGACCTTAAGTTTAAAATTCAAGTCGATCGGTTAATTAGGAATGGAGTTATCGTGTTCACAGACATACACACACACACACATACACACACACACACACATACACACATACACACACACAGACCAATACCTAAACAGCTGATGTATTTTACAGAATAGACCCTAGACTACCCCTGGGATTCATTACTGTGTAGTTTATATGACCCCAATTGTAGTCTGATGTTGGTCATTTCTGCTGGGAAATATTGTCCCATTGATAGTCTAAGGGTTAAACGAAAGAAAAATCCAGATTTGGTTTGAACTTTAGCTTAAACATAATACTGTGAAAACGGTCAAGCTGTCAATATAACTCAAGACAACACCATCAAATTTGTAGATTTTAGGTGTTTCTGGAGGAAACCTTTTGTTGTAACGTATTATGTTTCATTGCTGAAGTTTCAAAATGTTTTGAAAATGAAAGAGTTGAATGAAAATTATTTGTATTAAATTAATAAAAAAGTATTGTCGGTGATATATCTGATTTAGTGTATTGTACATTGTGTAATCTAGTATTGAGCATAGTGTATTTTGTATTGTGAGCTGTGTAGTGTGTTCAACTTTTTGTGAATGGTGTAGTGTGTAATTCATAGTGTTTTGTGTAATTTGGATATGTTTTGTTTATTGAGTGATATATATTGCAAATTGTATTTCAATTTACTCGATGACACATTTTAAAGGTGCACATTGAGACAGCAATTGATGCAGAAATAAAGCCGTAGCTAAAAGGTGTCCATTCAGCGGGCTATCCGGACTATTGTATGGGTAGGTCAGAATTTTCGATCATGCTATCAATCAAATCGTTATCTTATGTCAATCAGAGCGGCACTCAATACAGGAATGAATGGAAATTGGAAGAGGGGTGGTGGACTGGAAAAAAAGACACTATCCTGGAGCTTTGATGACTCAAGTCAGCTTTTGTTAGCCTAATGTGTTTGCCAACATTGGGCTCTATGAAATGCCAGGGTTCACGGTGGTACGTGATTCTATCTGCTGGCTGGTGATTATTCATCATTATTTATGCTGATCGATTGCAGTAATTTATGTGAAAGACTGCGTATTCCCCGAATCATCCACAGAAGTACAGTAGAAATGAACATTGGCGATTCATGCTCAGTGCGATATATTTATACAGTGAAATCCAATCATACATTGATTGATACGAGAATTGAATAGATGTGATCCACAATGGTTATATTCATAGAACAAAATAATAATTAGTACCCATCATAAACTATATTATTATACTTTAATGCGGTAGCTGTAAATTGAATTATAGCAATGCTTATTCGTGATACAGTGGAATTAATGATGCAGGAATTGTATACATTTATACATTGATTGATACAAGAGTTGAATATATATTCTACTATTATACTGTAATATCTATCGATGTTTCATGTTGACTCTTTTACCAATTAGCTATTGAAAACTCGTTCGTAACATTGCTTATCCGATTTTACAGAGTGTTCGGAATTTCACGCACATAAAAATGTAAGACGTGAGAAAAGATAGCATAATATATCTTTTGAATTGAATTCTCAAAGCTTCTGCTATCTTTTTTGTATGATTAAGGTGGGCCGTTCACCGGAACCGATTTCGTCCGAACTAGCATCGGCCGAAAAATACCGAACTCGTCCCCAAAAAAGAAAGGAATAGATGCTTGTTCATTGCAACAGGTTCATACGGCTCCGGCCAATCAATTTTTCGATCCGAATTGAATAAGATACATTTTTCGGCTCTATCCGGCCGAACTAACTAGTCGAGCTGAGACGTGTTCCTAACCTAAAATTGTTTCACAGTCTTGTTTGTTTTTGTTTTTTTGAAGTTGTTCTGTTTTATAAAGTTGTAACTATGGACAATGAAAAGTTCATAAGTTTGGTTCAAGAGCATGTTCCATTTTGAAATATGCGAGACAAAAGATATCATCTTCGTGATGTTCAAAGGAAACTGTGAACAAAGATTGCTTAACAGATAGGATCGGAAGGTAAAATTATTGTAATGAATAATTAATCTAGTGGATATTTGTTTATTCAATTTTCAAAATCTCAATATAATCATTGTTTATGAAAAATTTTAGTGGCTATGATAGTAGTTAATTCAATATTTATCCAATATTCAATAGTTCAGCCAACTACTGAACTAGACTGACGTAAACGGTTCCAATGGACGATCATATTCCGCCGAATAACGGCCGGCAGATTCGTCCGATCAAACGGCCGAACGGATCGATTGAATACGGTTCCAGTGGACGGTTACCCTAAACTTTATGGAACATGGAAAACGTATTCAAGACTCTCTACAACACGAAGAACTCGTAAATTGAGATTCGTTTCTATCCAAGGTAAAATCCTTATTATTTGTGTATCAAAACTAGTATTGGTGTATACTATTCATTCTAATTTTCACAACAAAATGCTCGAAATTACAGTCGTTTTCAATAATGCATTCATGGACTCATTTCAACATGTTTGATATAACATTTTCAACACATTCACACTGATAATGTTCATATACTTTTCTCATTTCCAGTTTATCCAGCGTGTCTGACCTCGTTTTATAAACTTGTACTAGAAAATAACTCCACAGGGAAAATATTATGGAGATGTCAGTTCGAGGGATTGTAGTTCTTAAAATAATATGACATGCTCACTGTTTTTGAGGAAACGACATCTTTACAGAACAGTAAACTCAACTAACATTGCAGAATTAATGTGCATAGTATTAGGTTCAATGATATCTATGTTTGTAGTCCTACATGTAAACCTTTGAATCTTGCATTTTCTTGTTGAAGACAACATGATCAAACATGGAAACTAGTCTACCAACCAACAACAGGTTCATTCACATGATTTCTCAAGTCTTTCTATTTTTTTCGCTACTTCAACATTTCTTCATTTATTTTGTCGACTGGTAGCTTTTGACATTCAGTTCCCTTTCTGATTTCTGATGTAATACAATATTACATCAGTTATTATACACTCGATCATAACTTCACTTATTCATTGCTTAGAAAGCTAGACAGAATTATAATCTCTGCTGAAAATCTATTGGATTTATGGGTGGATTATCACTGAGTTCGGCCGTTTTAGCAGTACGATATCGATTTATTCATGAACAGCTTTGGATGTCAACTATTGAAATTGAAAAATAACATTTTTGATTGGAAAGTAAGACAAAAAAAAACTATTGACAGGAATTAATGAAAAAGCAGAATGTCAGATCACGGGAAAACTGAGAGGAAATTGAAATCTTTCATCAGACTATTTTCGTCTGTGTCAACTTGTGGGGCACTTCAAAGGTAATTTAACATTTTTAAGGTCACCACGCAGCCACTCATCACAGCGACAGGGCTGAGCGATTCGGAAATGCGATCTGAATAAAATATCTACTTTTTATCGATACTCCCAAATCGTCGATGATTTTCCAGCACTGAGCTGTGTTCTCAGAAGTGTGTACTGATTCCGTAGCAAAGGTGATAGATATGGGATAGGATGAAATGGACAGAGAGAGAGGATGATGGAGAAGGAGAGTATTTGGCAAGAGAATACATCAGGTTGGACGTTGGAGCACAAAGTTAGAGCAGGAGTGAGGGTAGTGAGCGAGACAGAACGAGACAGTGTGCGCGAGTGTAATAAAGAGAAGGCGAGTGAGAGAGTGACGCTTATAAATTTTCAATGCTCTCCTGTACAAAACCATTTATCGTGGACCGTGTCACCTGCATTCATCCACCCAACCCATCACACAACATTCTGGTTACATTTTTTCATCCAAATCCTATCCCAGCATCCTCATACTGTACTACCACACTATTTCTTATCTTTCAGCATTTATATACCTAGTAAGGCTGCATGTCGTTTCAATGCAGTTGAATGTTTTGATTTTTCCAACAGCGCCAAGACTTGACAACCACAACAGAGATAAAGGTACAGTAATCACTGGACCCTGTCAGATGGGATAACTGTGATAGTTCTCATCCAACCACATAAATCTTCAGCCAGTTCAGTCACTACAATATAAATTGCAAGCAGACCCCTTCTCTTGTCTATATTGACTGGACTATTATTACTTACATCCAAATGGCCGTTAAAATATTTGGCAAAAGTAAAATTCTCTTTAACTTGAGAGCACACAGCTTTCAGCGATATTCTGGATTCTGTAGCACTTTATTCTCCTGATAAATTCCACGTGCTTTTCGTCGACTGTCGTCGGTCTCGACTGTCGCACCCCCGTTTCTTCACTCTTGCATGAGTAATGTGTGATCAAACATACATCGGCTTGGAGGTATTCAAACTCACTCCAACTATTCCGGCACCAGTTAATCAAAAGTTGATGATGACTTAGACTGGATTCTCACATATCAGTGACCGGCACAGGGAAATATAATTTCCATGATTCACACTTGGAAATAGCTATAATGAGTCGAAACTAGTGTTGTTAGAATGATAATAGATTTGATAGAATGAGAAGATTACTTGGTGACTTTTATTATGTTCCAATTATTTCAGTAGCCCTTTAATGAAAAGTGAGAATTTCCTTCAGTTCTGAATGAACTCTCATCACTTAGCCCAACTGAACGAATATGAATATTAGTAACATTTTTCAAATCCTCAAATTTTTCGCCACTATAAATCAATCCTGAAGTATTAGATGATGTTTTTTGTAATTGTGAAGGAAGATTTTTGTTTGGATTTGTAATGAATTTTAAAATTAATTAATCTGATAAATTCAAAATTATTGTAGTACATACATTTTTTGAACTCAAAATAGTGTGTGAATTAAGTTATCATTTACATAACCTCTAGACTGGGTATTCCAAATCAAGTTTTAAAACAGTTTTGAAATAAATGAGTTTTGTCTATGAATAAATGAAATGAAATAATGATGTTTCAGAAATATAATAATCATAATTCAAATTTATACTTTGGTATCACGTTTATTGATTCATGTTCCATAACATTAATGTACGATTTCACGAGGGTGAAAAACTGACAGAAAATAATAAATCGTGAATAACTCATAATCATAGTAACTATCGAGATGTTTTATATCGTGATGATTTTCCTATAATTTCCACACTATCCCATTGGGACAAATTTCCTTGGTTTTTATTATGAATGATAAGAGCATTGACTATGTTGAATTTTGCTGATTTATTTAAGAGAGCTGAATGTGTTTATTGTATACAGTTCAAATCTATTTAGAATTTGTGTTGAATTCTGAACAAAATAATCATCACCTAATAACCATCCACTGGATATGGTAATGCTCCTAATAACCATTTCGGATATGGTAATGCAGTAGTAGTGTGATTAGTATGTTATCTTACACTCTTGAAATGAGATATTCCCATTGCTAGTGAGTTGGTTGTCTTGAAATTAACATAAATATTATATTGAGTAATATCACTGTTGCTCCGCGTATTAAGCTTCAATACATAACGTTTCATTTCTATATAAGTTGTATTGTACATAAGTTCATATTCTGGGATAAATGATTGGATCGTTTTACTTTCTCGCGTTTCTCAATATCTTCTCCAACAAATAGGGTAAGAGACTATAACTGGGGAATAAAAATCATGAGTGTGTAATATAGGAGGATTTTAGAATGTACACTACAGCTAGACGGTTTCCTGTCTAATATATTGGTAGAAGCTTCTTGTGAACTGAGAAAACTCATTCTTCTATAAGAGTTGAACGAATGGTATAAGTTTTTCAAGAAAATAAATAAACAGTTGGTTGCAATAGCAAAAAATGGATTGAAGCCAACGATTCCCTTTCATTCGATCGGGTGTGACTGATCCCCGCCTCAGAAAGCGAAAAAAATGTTTCCTCAATCAGATAACATATTATTTATGGTATGTTTCGTGTAAGAAAGTTGCTGTTCCACAAACAGCTGTGGATAGAAACAGCTGATTATGATTGATAAATTCAAGGTCAGATGGAAAAAGCACAATCAAGTATCTAGCAAGAAGAGCGAGAAGCAATTTCCTATAAATTTCAATATTATATTGCCTTCTACTTGTTCATTACTAGATGGCACTGTCAAACTATTTATTGATTCACTGTGAACCAATGACAGATTGCAAGACAATTCTCTTTCTTCAACATCGATACAACATATTTTTGAATGAACTAGATTGACAGGGACGAAGACTCCTTCAATTGGAAAATAAATAATATAGAGTATTATGAATACTAATATTAATGAAATATTATGAAATTGAGACTATTGCGTTGCTATGTGTTCTCCGTTCTGTTGTATGGGGTAGAAGCATGGACCCTCACAAAAGAAACAATGGTAAAGATTGAAGCTTTTGAACACTGGCTGTACAGAAGAATGTTGAAAATATCCTGGACGCAAAAAGTTACTAATCAAGAGGTTCTCAGGAGAATGAATAAAGAACCGGAGCTCCTGAATACCATTAAAAGTAGAAAACTCCAATACCTCGGCCACATTATGAGGAATAACTCAAGATAGACTTCTGCAAGAGATCCTTCAAGGAAAAATCAACGGAAAAAGGGGACCTGGCAGAAGAAGAATTTCATGGCTGGCAAATGTGAGGCTATGGTTTCACCAGTCATCTGCAGAGCTGTTCCGTAGCGCCGTCGACAAAATCAGGATAGCCATTATGATCGCCAACATCCGAAACGGAGCAGGCACGTGAAGAAGAAGAAGATTATGAATACATGTGACATGTGACTTGTAACTTCCAAATATGTTCAATTTTAATAATGATACATTTCAATAGGAGTCATCAAAAGTAAATAGATGTCAGAATCTTCAGAATCAAAAGTACATAGATGTCAGAATTTTTAGTAAGTCAAGATCTTCTAGCTATATTTCACTAATCAAACAAAAAAATCAACGAAATAAAAACGAATAAAATAAACGAAAAATCAAACATTTTTATTGGATTTCAACGTTAAATCTAGGAATGTGAACAGACAGGGTAGTTAAATTCTTGGCTATCACAAAATCAAAGCCTCGTCGATAACGTTGTTTACAGTGCGAAGATCTGAAATATCAAACATTAACAGAAGGAATTAATGGTGCGGTTGATGTAATAACAAGTAGTAATACCATAGAGAAACAATAGCGTAAATAGATATCCCAGGGCGTTTATGTCGCAACTTTTACTGTTATCTCAAGCCGATAGTCCACGTAGTTCTTTCCCTTGAAACTGTGTGAAACTGGTAGTCTCTCATATTGTGCCGTTCATACACTGTTCCCCGGTCAAAACAGTAAAAATCGACAGTAATCGGCTTGAGATAACAGTAAAAGTTGCGACATAAACGCCCCATACCATGGGATATCTACTTACGCTATTGTTTCTCTATGGTAATACTTAGTCAAGAAGTGGCATAACTTTGTCTCAATGTAGATAGAACAACAAATGGATTCCACGTTTATGTCCAATTTATTATATTGCAACAAAAATATATTCTCTTCCATCTTATGCATTTTGTAATAGTGTAGTTTGGGCCTTAATGTATTGTGTAATCTAGAGTAGTTTGATGAAGTATCCAATTACATTTATGAACAGAACTTTAATGTGATACACGAATTAAAAATTATTACGTGCTAGCTTTCAGAAATTAGAGATGCATTAATGTGTTCCGTGTACCACATTTTATACTGTACTATGTTTTCTAAACATGAATAATTCGTTCGGTGTCAGTCAATCGTAAAAATGTGAGTGATGACTGAATTTCATCTCATCATAGATGCTTAGAAGCTAACTTTGACGTCGTTATGACTTTCTCAAGTAATTTGAAGCTATGTGTGCGATGAAAGACGTGTTTTATAACGAACAACATCAAGCAAGTTGTCTCATAACTCACATGTCGTAAAGTTATATTGCTTATATTGATAGTCAGACACAGCACACAGGCACACAGTACTTATCCAACTTCAGTGCAGTCACTATTACTCCTTTATACAAGACTTCTAGAGCTTATGATTCTTCATCACTTGATAAATATTGAAAAGAAACTCCTCTACCAATGTCTAATAATAGAGTAAAAATTAAATAATATAATCACTGTAGGTACACTAATCTCTCATCATTATCCACCTCTTTAGGATAATGAGGTGGGGGCTTTGTCTCAAGCCTAAGGCTCATGTGGGTATCACCCTCAGCGAAAAAAACCAATAGATTTTACAATTCATAACAATGTAATATGTGATTATTATTTAATCGAAAATCCTAAATGAATGTTGTATATTTAGGATTTTCGTTAAATAATAATTATATATTAATTAGCATTTGAATAAATGCATTCTCTATTTAATTCCATCTGTAATGTAATATGTATCGGATGACCTCCCAAGGAAAAAGCATAAACTGATATAAAATAAAAAGAACAAGAAATTTTCAAAAACCACAGATTTTATTAAAAGTAGGAAGACCAGTTTCGGTTGTTACACCATTGTCAATCTCTGATAAACTAAAACTAAATACAAGAGCAGCTGCTCTTGTAGCCGTGTACTGCTATTGGTCAAGGACATGAACGCCTGCTATTGGCCCAGGTATACACTCTCCTTCCACTTAACGGTGCATATAATAGAAACTTCAGAAAATGGCGGTTTAAGCAACAGACTCGCCATGATAACAAAATTTACTTGAAGTACAAAATAAAACCCAAGAAAACAAGTTAAAGATAGTAGAACAAATGGGTCTTATTATAAATAAAACCCATTATTTATTATCTATTTATTATATCACATTATTTCATTATAATGCTTTTTTTTATACTGCAAGTAAATTTTGTTATCATGGCGAGTCTGTTGCTTAAATCGCCATTTTGTGACGTTTCTATTATATGCACGTTTAAGTGGGAGGAGAGTGTCTAGCTGGGCCAATGGCAGGCGTTCATGTCCTTGACCAACAGCAGTACTCGCCTACTAGTACAAATTCTGCTGCTCTTTTATTAAATTTAGTTCCAGTTTATCAGAAATTGACAATGGTGTAACAACCGAAAACGGGTTTTCTACTTTTAATATCTGTAGTTTTTGACAAATTCAATTTATTATGAATATTATATAAAAAATATAATATTATATCGCAATAGCAACTTCTCAACTACACAAGAAGCAGAATTTACTATTTTGAGAAACATTGCTCAATGTGTAGGCAGTCTACATGTCACAGCATAATGTATAATGTATGACATCATTGGCCAAATCTGGATGGTTCTGTAGACCACAATGTTTTGCCCCGAGGAGCGTCAGTAGTTCACTCTCAGTTAGCAATGAGCCTACGTTGCGGTTGCTTTCCTCTGTAAGTTGACAGGGTTGAATCAGAATACCAAGTTCCTTAGGGTAAATGTTGGAAACCTCTGCCTAACCATAAAATCCAACACAAAGTCTAGCTAAAGACGTTCATAGAGTAAAGATCCTGGTTAAAGATACCTGTTTGAGTGGAGATACCTATTTATTTGTCTCTGATTCTTTAGAGTGATACAATCTTACAAATGTCTTCAAAGCTTTCTTCTCATTTTCTTTTTACACTTTGTATTTGTTTTCTTTCTTTAAATCTTTGAAGTGTCATATTTATTTTGTATTTATTCATCTTTTGTAACTCGCTTTTTTTGTAACTGGACACCCGCCGAAAAACCTCCATATTTGGCAGGACCCTCAATTGTTTGAGTTGCGAATAAAAATGTTGAATTGATTTGAAGCCATTATAATCAAAAACTCATAGCCATTACACTGATAATGAGTGTGTACACTATGATTATTGTAGTGAAATTGACCCACTTTTTTCTGTGACACTATTACTGTTTGTGATTATCGACTATTAACTATTATGGACTATAATTATTGAAAAATTCCATAGACTATAATTTATACAGTTTCTATTTTGTCTGAGAGAATATGACTTACTTTACAATCTAAAGATGCACATAATACACTTTTGCAACAGTTGTAACACAATTTACAATAAGGAATTAATTCAAGGCCTATAAAATGGATTGAGTCAGCCGTGCTTTTTATTGCTTATTGAAGGTTGACAGCTCTGGTCTTATTGTTCTCTTGAACGAGAGAGTTTCCTTCGCAAGTGTTATTTTAAAGCATGGAACTGGAAGATTTAGGGTCATCTACGTTCTACATTCAACGCTAAACCACGTTTAATTGTAGATTTGTTTGCATCTATCATAATTTGTTTCAAACGGGATTTAAACAAACAGCTGATATTTCTCTGTTTGAATCGAGTATCTGCATATGGGCCTAAACTAGTTGGAAGATTATTATTAATATCAAGGGCTACTGTTGGCAATGAAAAATAAAACGAATAGAGTACCCTGCTCCAACAAGATCTTCGAATTTTTATTGAATAAGCTTTTGCTTTTCAAATCTATTCAGAAGTTGAAAAAGTGATTGTGAATAATTTGAAGAAAGTTTTTTGGAAAGTAAAAGGTGTTTTGAAGCAAAAAGGGGTTGATATTCGTTTTATTTTTATAGTTATGAGATGGTTTCCTGCTGGATAGTGACTACATTAATATAAAATTAAACCGTTTTTGAACTATTATCAACGACACCACAGTCTAATTTTTATTATTAGTTATCAAAACTAGTACTCACCATGGAGTGCTTTCGGATCATTTGAATCCATTTTCAACACTCAATCTAGTGACATAGATGAGTATCGAATTAAAATTAGATGAGAGAAGGTGATCCAAAACCCATCCTCTTAACAGGACTTGAACCCACGACTGTTTTAGATCAGTCTATCAAAGGTTT